>NW_024802941.1:774076-890047 GCF_019175285.1 Sceloporus undulatus | reverse complement strand
ACACACACACACACACGCTTATACTGAGGGACGTATATTGTATGTATGTATGTATGCCTCTTAGATAGATAGATAGATAGATAGATAGATAGATAGATAGATAGATAGATAGACACACCGCTATAAGATGTCTATATTTATTTATCTCGTAATTATACCCCACATATTTTCCAGACACACACATATAAAATGTCCTTCAAAAGGAGAGCCTGGCAGCTGGATCCTGGAGAGGCTTCCTATCTGAGGTCTGAAAGGAGAAGGGTGACCAGAGGTCCTCGCCTCAGAGGAGGACAAGGCACCCCAAAATGTAGGGCACTGAAAAAAAAACCGAGGCCATTCCCAAACCAAAGCCCCAAACACTCATATACTAGAAAGGCAGGTTTCTTTACCCTGCTCCAAATGGAGGCCCTTTTGGAATTCCTCCTGGGCGGAAGGCTTGAAATGGAGGCCACAGTCCGGGGAAAGGAGGACAAGCCTGGTCCCCCTGGAAAGGAGGAACTGAAAAAGAGAAGCTCCTTTCCTGCCTTTTGTGGAGGTTAAAGGCCTTCAATGGTGACCCCTTGGATGAGAAACTCCCCAAAGCCCTCCTCTCCTCAGCCAGCCCCTGGCTTCCTTGGCTTGACTCTCTCCATCTCCATTGCACTTTCCCCTCTTTTCTTGTTGCCCTCCACTTTGTCGTTGTGTTTGTTGTCTGCTTCATTTTTGACCACTTACGGCCGACCCTAAGGGGTTTCTTGGCAAGTTTCTTCAGAAGGGGTTGGTTTGCCTTTCCCCGGGCATTATACAATGGGCCTCCCTATCCACCGAGTCTTGCTTCACTGATTCAAGCATCAAATATTCCCCAGAAAAACGCCCCGCAACCCTTGATTTTGTCATTTTATATAAGGGACACACCCTTTTACTCTGCCATTGTATTTAATGGGACTTGAGTATCCACGGACTGTGGTATCCACAGGGGGTTCCTGGGTCCCTTCTGGGAGGAACGTGGCATACAAATGAAATCAACAACAACAAGAAAACCCCCAGCAAATAACCAAAGGCCCAGGGTCCTTTCTTCTCATGAGGTGCCCAGATGACCACAACCTCAGTGTAGCCTCTTTGGCTTCTAGGGAGAGTTCTGGCTCAGTTTGCTTTAACATTCATTTACTGGTCTTTTCGGCAGTCCAGGATCTCCATAGGACTTTTCTCCAACACATTTCAGATGAGTTGATTCCCCCCCCCCCTTAGCTTTCTTCACCCTCCAGCTCTCATAGCCATTCCTAGATGGCCAGGGCAAGCCTAAATATGCGACCTTTCACAAAGGAAGAGCTCAGAGGGTGACAGTAGTGCCAGCCCCAAAACTTGGCCTTTCCTCTCTGAGCCTTTGGTCCTCCAGATATTTTGGACTTCAGTTCCCAGAATTCCTGACTACTGCCCAGACTGGCTGGGGTTTCGGGGAGCTGCAGTCCAATGTTATCTTCGGGGACCAAAGTTTTGGAACCACTGCTTGAGGGAACTTTTTGACACTCTCCTCAGCCCTCCTTTTGCTTCAGTCCCCTCCGGTCTAGATGTTATTCTGATCAACACCCGTCCCGCCAAAAACCAATCAATATTTATTTATTAAAGGGTCCCGGGGGAAAGTGCCCAGAGGTCCTCCTTTTGTAGGACCTATCCTCCATTTCAAGCCTGCTGTCCAGGACGAAGGTCAAAACGTCCTCCATTTTGCGCTTCATCATCCCCCAGAAGCATGGTTTATTTTACATTGCGAATGGATGTTTTGAGCTATAGCTTTTTGTGGGGGTTTTTCGGGCTCTGTGGCCGTGTCCGAGAAGAGTTTCTTCCGGACGTTTCTCCAGCATCTGTGGCTGGCATCTTCAGGGAAATCTTTCACACACAAAAAGCCTATGGACGCCGGCCATAGAAGCCTTCGACTTCACAGGGCTTGCAGCTCTTATTTGGCTGCGTCCTCTATTTGTCCTGAAGGCCTCACGCCACCGAAGTTTCACCTTTTGGCGCCGGTTTAGCTTGTTATCTGGCTCTTTACTCCGCTCTGGGCCCACAACAAACTCCTACTCCCAGAATTCCATAGCAAAGAGCTAAAGCGGTGCCAAACCGAATTATTTCTCCAGTGTGGATGCAGCCTAGAACCATCCATAAGGCACATAACAACAACAAGAAGCCCCCTCTTATTGCGTGGAAGAAGGGTTTTGGGTGGCTTAGTAGTTTAGTGTTTTTCCCGCCTTCCTAAAGTTTGGGGAGGCGGGCGGCAGTCAGGGCGAGCGCTGAGGCATCTGGCTGGTCGGGACTTGGCGCCTTTGGGGAGGTTTATTGGTTGCCTAATAACGCCACCACTACTCTCCTTCCCTTCCTTCCTTCCTCCCCTCCCTCCTCTCTCCTTCCTTCCTTCCTTCCTTCCTCTTTCTTTCCTTCCTTCCTTCCTTTGTTCTTTCCCTCTTTCTGTTTTTCTTTCTTTCTTTCCTTCTTTCCTTCCTTCCTTCCTCTTTCCTTCCTTCCTTCCTTCCTTCTTTCTTTCCTTCCTCCCTCCCTCCCTCTTTCTTTCTTTTCTTCTGTTCTTCCCTCCCTCCCTTCTTTCCTTCTATCTTTCCTCCCTTCTTTCCTTCTCTTTCCTTCCTTCCTTTTTCCTTCCTTCCTTCCTTGCTTCCTTCCTCTTTCTTTCCTTCCTTCCTTCCTTCCTTCCTCTTTCTTTCTTTCTTTCTTTCTTTCTTTCTTTCCTCCCTTCTTTCCTTCCATATGTCCATCTTTCCTTCTTCCTTCCCCTTCCCTTCCTTTCTCTCCCTCCGACCTTCAGGTGGCTGTGAGGAGGAGGCTTTCCTGAGCGCCACCTCTCCCCCGTTGTCTCCCGGAGGCGGAGGGGTTCCGTCCAAGCCCGCTCCCTCCCGGCCGGCGTCTCCCCTCCTGGCTCCGCCGGTGCCCCGCGTGGACCTCCAAGGCGCCGAACTCTGGAAGCGCTTCCACGAAATCGGCACCGAGATGATCATCACCAAAGCGGGAAGGTAACTGCCCCAAAGGAGCCCCGAGTCACGGCTCAGCATCCGCATTGCAGAAATAACGTAGTTTGGCACTGCTTTAAAGTGCAGAGCTGCTCCAGAGCTGCCACAACAAACTACCCTTCCCAGAATTCCATAGCACTTTAAAGCAGTGCCAAACTCCGTTATTTCTGCAATGCCGACACATCCTTCTTTCCCCCTTTGCCTATCAAATCTCATCGTTTCAAAGGTGTTCCGCTGCCCCGTCAAATGTCAAGTTCTGGTCTTCCAGGAATTTGGTGAAATGAGGAGTTCAGCTCCAGTCGCTCCCCTTCCGACGGAGGAAGCGATGCTAAATGGACCTCATTCATCATCGCCCAGGGGCTTTTAATTAATGTAATTGCCAGCTTTTGGCCGTTCTCTTTTTTTAATCATTTGGAAATGTCATTTACTTAATGAAGTATACTTTCAAAGGCGTTGGGAACAAATGCATTCCTGAAAGTGGAATTGTGTGGCATTTGTCCCATGAGTTTTTCTTTTACTCCAGGAATAGTGCACCAAGGTCCAAAAACACACTGCAGAAGTAACCCACTTTGAAACCGCTTTAACTGCCCTGGCTCAATGCTAGGCAATCCTGGGAGCTTTAGTTTTGCGAGATTTATTCCTCTCTGTCAGAGAGAGCTCTGGTGCCACAACAAGCTACAATTCCCAGGATTCCCTAGCACTCAGCCACAACAGTTAAAGCGGTCTCAAACCGGATTATTTCTGCAGTGTGTTTTGGACCCAAGTTTAGATATGCTGGTTTTAAACTAGACAACACTGATTTCGCTGATGATTCCAAGAAAGTCCATTTCTCTTTCCAATCCAGTGTGTTTAAGCTGCAATCTGATCTACTTAGTTCGTTTAAGATGAAAGTGATCAAACTATCTAAGGAATTAACATTAAGTATAATATGGGACATATATATATATATTGATGATATATATTATATTGATTCTGATTTGTCCTTCCATTTTGCTTCTGAGATTTTTGTATCACATTCTCTCATAGTATAGTTTCCTCAGCCATTTTAATTACGGACAAGTTGCCAAAGCTGGCTATTTAAATGACCTGTAATTTCTAGTAAATATTTAAAGAAGATGGTTAAAGTCCCAAATCCACAAGTATGTCACGCCGATTTCAACAGATTGATTTATAAAGCTGGGTAGGCTGCAAAAAAATTAAAATAAAATAAAACTGAAGATGATATGGAAATATGTGAAATTCTAGGCTTCCTGTTCATTATGTCAAGGGATATAAATGGTACTTTCTTCTAAAGAGAACCTTTTTCCTTCCCTTCCTCTGAAGGATACACATGGTCAAAACCTGCATAGTATAAAAGTATCTGAACTTATTAGAAATTACAGAAACAGATTTTATTGAATCCATATGCTACCTTCTACATTTTCAGAGGGGCTTTATTAATGATTGAAGTGCAGTCTTAAACAGCACAAGGCAACATTTGTCTTGAAAGTTGTCCTGTCAAACATTTTCTCTCTTTTTTAAATCTTACAGGTGCATTGAAATAACAGCAAGAACTAGTTAGCCGCAGCCAGTTTTAACCTCTTCTTTAGTTAGTAATGATGCCAATAATTCCCTTTCTTTCTAAGTCTGATATTGCAAGCAAGGAGTGACATAAAAAATATCTAAGAAAATAGATTTCCATGTTCCCTTTACCATGTCTTTTGTATAAATCTCTTGAAAGGAGACAAGAGATAGAGATTGTACATGCTAATTTGAAAATAAACTAGATCTCCTTTGGTTAGGCCCTAGCAAGAATTGCCTGGGAGTCCATTTGCATTAATACAGCTCTGAATTTGTTTCCTCCTCATAATAAAATGTGATAAGAACTATAAATGAAGGGGATTTTTCTGTATGAAGTTCCAACTAGAGTAGTCCCATTAAATCCATAGGGACTTGGTAAGTCAGCACTTCTAATTAACAATTTGTAAGTCGCTCTGATAGCCTTTTGGCTAAAGAGCGGGTATAAATAAACAAATACATATTATTAAATATTATTCTGTAAGTTCCACTGATTAATTTATGACTAAGAACTAAATGTAGGCCCATGGCTTTTGGTTGTAAAGCAACACTTTGAGCTGAGCCCACTTGAAGAGAATCTGGTCTATATTCTTTAACTCCACTTTTGTGTGTCCTGAACAGGAGGCCTTGTCACTTGCTTAACAATAGTTTATTTAAAAAGGTTGCAGGCCTTTACATACATAACGGGATTTACTCATGAGCAAACATTTCTAGAATTGCACATTATGTTGCTAATTTTGCCTATTGTTTTAAGAGTATAAGTTGTGACTTTTATTTACCGCCCCATACTAAAACTACAGTACATTTATGCAGAAATAAATTCCTTTTGTTTTCATATGCTTTGCTTCTAAATATGCAGCCTAGAATTGTCATCTTCATGGGGAATTCTTTAATATATATGGGAGGGAAGGAGGAAGAGGGTGGGAGAGCGAGAGAGCAAGAGAAAGTGCATTGTAAGCAGTGCAACCATCTCTTGATTCAGACTGGCAACTCAGGAGACTGTTTTGCTGCCTTTGAGGGGACTTGCTTTGGAGGAAATGTGTTTGGTTCAAAGTGCCAGTATGTGAAAATCCTTGTTCTTTGTGACTGACATATGTGGCTGTCTAAAGACTTTAGAATGCATTTAAACCTGTTAAAGTATCAAAATGAATATGGTTTCTTGACAGACATCTGTATTGGAATTATGTGGAAAAGTTTGTACTTCGGAGGACTTTCCAAAAATATACAAAACATTTAGCAAAGAAAAGGTCTACAAAATGAAAGGAGTAATAAAGCGCGTGTAAAATCTGGATATACAGAATAGTATTGTTTTGTGAATAGTGTTTTGTGAGCTAGCTAAATAGATCTAAAAAGAAAAAAAACACATCTTAGAGATAATTTTAAGCAAAGAAAGGGTCGAGTGTGATTCCAGAAATGTGTCCCACTTCTGTATTCAAGCCTGTTGTTATTATTATTGTTGTTATTATTATTTATTAAATGCTCTTTTTTGTGTTCAGACGGATGTTTCCTGCAATGAGAGTGAAAATTTCAGGCTTGGACCCTCATCAGCAATATTACATTGCCATGGATATCGTCCCGGTGGACAACAAAAGATACAGGTATAGTATCTAAACTATATAAAATTTATAATGGAGGAAAAATTGTCTAGTTTGGAAATTAACAGAAGGTTGTGCTTAACTCCCTTCCAGATTCCTATCTTCATCCCACTGTTTTAAAAAGTAAGTGCTTTATGCCAAGTACATGAGAGTATTAAAAGACCCCAAACTCTGTTTTATACATTTGGCTCATATAACCGAACACATTCTACGATACTGAAATTATTCTGCGCCCCCATCACATAAGCAGCATATTTTTGAAACCAGTAAGATAAGTTTGGACTCTTTGTGGCCTATACTGTGTTAGCTGGTATTTCCAAGGTTAAAGGACAGCACTGTGAGTGAATATTGTGCCTATTCTGTAGATGCTCCATGAGTGAATATTGTCCCTGTTCCATCAGGTCTTTGCATATGACTGTTATACATGAATAAATAAATATAAAAATACAATTTCCGTGCTGAAGTATAACTCCATCCAACAGTCTTGAATTATTTCAAGATGGGTCTGTTATTGCATAGGTTTTGCTCCAGGAGAGATATGCTTTGGTGCCATACAAGAGATGGGTATAATAGAAACACAGCTGTTCCACTGATCAAGAATCCTGGAAGATATGAAAGTGGGAGTTGGCCAGGCTATTACAGTGAAAGGAGTGTATTTGCTGTCCTTCCCCTTATATTGAGACCCTCTATCTACCAATGGGACTCTGAGTTTCCTTGGTTGGTGGGAGTCACAATAAGTTTAAGATTCTGATTTTGAATGGCAGGTCACTTAATGTAAGAGGAACAGCCAATTGTGATTTGATCGTCTATCAGAAAGCCATCCTGTATTTTAGAGACTTGATAGGATGAAGCCCTTGGACTGAGTGTCTCTCAGTGTTATCTTCTTGAGTTCTCTGTGTATCACTAGCACTTAAGTCTTCAAAGAAGGAGGTGAAATGGGGTTGCTATGTACCCCATCGAGTAGCACTGATATCCAGTTTTGAGTGTGTCTTCCTTAATTAGGTGCCTGAGAAAATACAGAGTTTGTTGATATCCATCGTTCTTCCTTCCTAAACTAGTTGAATGGTCTTGACTGTGATACTGGGGTTTTCCAAAGTTGTGTTACTGGGAGACTTGGAACTCTTCACTACGTGGCCAGAGCTTAGGTTTTCACAGCTTCATTTGCAAGACATTTTTGGCCCAAGGGAGCATGCTGTTTTTTTGTTTTTGTTTTTGTTTTGGTAATGGATGAGATGATGGTGATCTGGAATTTTCAGCAATTTTGCTGTCATTGATTTATGGAATGAGAAGTGGCGTAGGGTCACTCTCAAGTGTCCTCCCTTAGTTCATAGATCCAAATGAGTTCTCTGGCTTTCTAGGGGCCTTCAGGTGATGAATGAATGGGATGACAGATAAAGCAATTATGGCAGAACACTCAGGACAAGGCTGCCAAGTGTGAACTAGAACCCCCTTTAAGAGCCTGCTCCATGGTAGTGTTGATAACAGAAAAGTTGATTTTCAGCTATTGTTATTGTACAGAGTGTTTGGTCATGGGCCTGTTACATCTGTGTCCACAGACTGAGTAATGAGGAGGACTTCTTGAGAGCTTGTTGAGATCAGCTTGTTTGCAAGACTGTTTGCAGATAAAGCCACACTCATATCTAGTCTGACTAGGATACCATATCATACTCATTAGTAGTTTTGGTACCTTCTGTACTGGTTTATACAGTTGTGAGTGAAACTTCTCAAATTATAGAGCCCAAGGAGGTGGACAGAATTCATAGAATCATAGAATCATAGAATCATAGAGTTGGAAGAGACCACAAGGGCCATCCAGTCCAACCCCCTGCCATGCAGAAAATCCAGATCAAAGCATCGCCGACAGATGGCCATCCAGCCTCCGTTTGAAGACCTCCAAGGAGGGAGACTCCACTACACTCCGAGGAAGTGTGTTCCACTGTCGAGCAGCCCTTACTGTCAGGAAGTTCCTCCTAATGTTGAGGTGGAATCTCTTTTCCTGCAGCTTACATCCATTGCTCCGGGTCCTAGTCTCTGGAGCAGCAGAAAACAAGCTTGCTCCCTCCTCAATATGACATCCCTTCAAGTATTTAAATAGGGCTATCATATCACCTCTTAACCTTCTCTTCTCCAGGCTAAACATACCCAGCTCCCTGAGTCGTTCCTCATAGGGCATGGTTTCCAGACCTTTCACCATTTTAGTCGCCCTACTTTGGACACGCTCCAGTTTCTCAATGTCCTTTTTGAATTGTGGCACCCAGAACTGGACACAATATTCCAGGTGGGGCCTGACCAAAGCAGAATACAGTGGCACTATTACTTCCCTGGATCTAGATACGATACTTCTATTGATGCAGCCTAAAATCGCATTGGAGAAGTAAAACCATTGACTGACTCTTATTCTTAAGGGCACCATTAGGGCAGGTGAGGTCGTACCAGGTGGATACCACTGCTCCCAAAACATCTGCCTTTTGGCAGAAATGACTGCGGTGTTTGCCTGCATCTCTTTAAAATGCTGGAGCTCAGTGGAAGAGATGCTGCAATTGGGGCAAGGCTCAGTAGGAGGAGAAAGTAAAGCCTCCAAATTTTTAAATTAAAAAAATGTTATTTTTTTAAAAAAAAAATCACAATTTTAACATATTCTTTAAAAAAAATCACATCTTGTCAATTTTTTTTACTTTAACCATGTGAAACTATGTACGTGTAAATACATTTAGGCTGCACATGTGATATTGTAATTTAAAGGTATAATTTTAATTGCTAGTTGTTTATGTCACAACTATTTCCATTACATTCAGTGATACATGGGAATTACAATTTATGAGTAACATTAGTACAAAAAACATTACTAAGGATTCTGTGTGCTGTGGTATGGGAGGAGGCGACACCATTAATTACTGCAATGGGTGATGCCAGCCATAGTGACACCACTGCTTATCCTTCCTGACTCAGAAAATCTAGCAGAGGGAGTCTGGCTGAGTTGGTGAGAAAAATGGTTAATGCCTCTGTACCAGAGGGATGGCTCTACCAGATCCTAAAAAGGGATCACAGTGTCATTGTTCTTTTTTAAAATGCTCTCTCTGCATGAATCTACTATGCTCAAAAATTTTGAGCAGCCTCCAACACTCTGTTCGTAAGCAAGGTGCCTAAGTGCGTGCGATGGCTTCTTAACAACAGTTTATTATGGATGATACAAACCTCTAGACCAATCTGTATCTGTTTTCAGGTCTGGTTACATGAAGGAAACTGCTCAAGTCACCTCTGTAGTTGACCTTCACTGGAAGCTGGACATGGAACAATGTATCTCATTTGGTTTTGTTGGAGTTCTTACCAGCTTTCTGTACTGTTAATCTGGAGTACCTGGCTGCAATGGTATTAGGTGGCACTCTTTTTGCTGTGTTTCTTGTACAGTACTTTTAAGAGTCTTGATTCTGGAAAGTGGTGCTTGGAGACCAAAATTGAACATCTTGGCCATTGGCATATGGTATCTCTCAGGCCTGTACTTTGTTCTTTTGCTTGTTTATCATCTATACGAGGGCTGAGAAACCTGTGGCTATGCAGATAGTTTTGGATTTATGAATCTATTCCCATTAGTGCTAGCCATTCTGGCCAGTGAGGCAGTATTTCATCAACACATGGAATGTCTGATCTACGTGAATTTTCTGGTGAAGATGGTTTGTGGGTCTGGAGTTTGGTGTCATTGATTTCTAACTCTCCTTTCCATAAAAGTACAAGGAAACTGTCTTGTATTAATATTGAACTGTTTGATGGTGAATGAATTGATCTTTCATACAGATAAGACAAATAGCAGGCCAAGTTAGGGATTTGGCCCTTTTGAAGATAGGATATGGTCTCCCTGAAAAATCAGTTTGATGGTTTGGGAAGTATTCAGGATAACTAGGATTTACGCTTGCAGCTGGATGCCAGGGTTTCAGTGGAAGCCAGGAGCCCTTTCTGCTCAGGTCATGGTGGCACAAATGTTACTTTCACTTTGCCTGGATTGTTTGAACATGCTATAGGAGGAGATGCATTTGAAAGCTGTTCAGAAACTCCAGCTGGTTCAGAATGTTATAGCCAGGCTATTGACCTGGGAGCGTGTAAATATAACTGTTACACTAATTGGATTTCTGGGCACAGTGCAAAGTGCTAGACATGACCATAAAACCATAAACAATTTAGGTTGAGAACCTGCTCAGATATTGATTATTTTATAAGAAGACCTTCACTCTTTGTTATCAGCATCTAATGTGGATTGAACAGGAATTTGAGAAAGGGACGTATCAGACCTTGGAACTCTCTACCTCAGTTATGGTTCCCCTCCCACCTGCAAAAGCCTTTCCATTGAAAACAGACTTTTGGCATTTAGAGCCCACCTGCCTTCTCTGTTCATCTATAGTTTGACCTGGATTTTAATCTGTGATATTTTAACTAACTGGTAATTTTGTATTTTGTATGGTGTTGTTTTGATTTTTATCTCAATTCATATTTGTTATGTTGTTCTTCATCTGTGGGTTTTATTTGTTGCTAACCCATGTGGGCTTATTTTTATGGGAAGGTGAGATATAAATGTTAGTGAAATAAATATATTTACAACTATATAATAACTCTTTGGATGGCTTTGTTTAGTTATTTATTGGTATTTTTCTCTACCCAGTTGCTTTCAATAACTGACCAGCAGTCATCAGAAACCACTTTTTAAACATTTTAGCATAAGGTATTGATCATATAGAATTTGGCCAGAGCTATATGCATTCTAAGTAAGTATTCCCACAAGAACTCCTGGCATGAATTTGTAGAACAGGAACACAGTGTCTGCTCTCAGCAATTTAAGACCTCACAAATCTCTTTTCCCAAGTATATTTACTGTGGTGTTAAAGAAGGCATGGGCGAACAGTTCTGTGGGAGAAGACCTGTATTCATATATATTAGGAGTCTCATTAAAATCAGCATCAGAACAATTTTGTAATACCTGGACTTTCATTTTTAAAAAAAATGAGCCACAAACTATATGGAAGATAGTTTCCTTATGCTTATCCTCCCATTTCCAGTCTTGTTTGTATACAGAAACCCAGTCATGCAATTCATATAACCTGAACCTTACATCTGCTGGATCAGAGTGCAGGCAAACTAATTAAAAAGCTATTGCTTTGAGTCCAAATGGGAACTGGATAACAGTTCCCTGCATTTAAGAATGGAGCCTTAAATAGATATCCTAGGGATATCCTAGGGAATATGTAGAATGCCTGAGGTAACATGTTTGGGAGTGTTCTGCCCATCATGAACAGACATATGTTCTGTAGTAAATGCCATATTTTTGAATTTAACAATGATATATTTCTTTAACACTAATCTTAATTTTGAAATGATGTAAGATTTTTTACCCAGTTCATTGGCTTCAGTGAATTATATGTTCATAATTCATGCACATAACTTTTGTCATACATCTCAGCCATTCTATATGTATGGATATCAAACAGTTCATTAATTTCCTTCTGCCAATTGATTCTCACTCCTTCAGCTGTGGCACAAAGCTTTCTAAATATTGAAAGTAATCCTTTAAGTCCTTTTGAAATGAATATGACTTGCATAAGACGTGTGCTTTGCATTTTATGTTCATTGATTGGATCATGATTTCCATGAATGTAATTCTATTCACGGGATTCTCCTGCAATAGTTGCTGTGGAAAAAACAATTCCATACTGATTTAAGATTCTCATTGAAATTTTGGAATTTGCACTTAGGGTTCATTGTGGGACAAAGTTATCTTGCTTTAGAAATGTACACATTTGTGAAACTCGTGGTACGTTTTGTGCTCACAAAATTATGCAGGTGTTTTAAAGATGTCAACAGCTGAAAAGTGAACAGTTGAAAAATCTGTGTAAATAAATATATACATTATAAAAATGCTTACATTAAATGTGTACAAATTTTCATGAAGGAACAAATAAAAAAATTGCAACTGATGCGAACAAAGGTTAGGATGGTAATGCCAGAGAAACTAAACAAAATGGAGAAGGTTTTTCCGCCATGTCCCTTTCCGGCAATAGAAGGAAGAAGAAGTTTGTGCCTCCAAGAAATCTATTCAGGGGTGTTGCAGGACCCTCCAGAACAGCTGCCCATGTTAGAGAGGATACGCTATAGAGGGAAGGGAAAAATAATTGAAAACTGCCTTGCCTTTCCCCTCAGCCAGAACCTCTCCTTTGAATGGAAGGAGCCTTTCTGCTGTGAAAATAACTTTCCAATTGCAATCAGAGGCGCTCTTACCTAAAGCTGCATCCACACTGCAGAAATAATCCAGCTTGACATAACTTTAACTACCATGGTTCAATGCTATGGAATTCTGGGAACTGCAGTTTTGTGAGACATTCAGCCTTCATTATCCAAGAACTCTGGTGGCCCACCAAACTACAAATCTCAGGATTTCAGAGCATTGAGCCCCAGCAATTACAGCAGTATCAAACTGGATTATTTCTGCTGTGCGGGTGCAGCCTTAGCTCCACTGAATTACTTCTGAAGAGGCATGCAAAGATTGCATTGCTAGTTTCTGAGCCAAGGAAGCCTGTTTTCCTTGAGGACAAAGCTTTTCTTGATTCAGATAATAACATTTGGTATAATTTAATCTTACAGTTATCCAAAAGAGATTTGAAATAAATACTTAAACCATAGCACAATAATTAAATGCAGTTTGCAAAGAGAAAAATGATAAATGACTCATTCAACATTAAAACATGGTTAGATTCAAATAGATTAGATTTTAATTATCCATGAGATAGGTCTCCCCGTTCCATAAATTTAGATGCATACATGGACCTCCACTGCCTCAGTGGTTTCACCATTGACTGAAGTGAAGTAGGAAGTTCCATTTTACATCCCTTTTTTGCACAGGTACATATACAGGGCTTGGGTCTGAGGCATACATATTTTTATAGCACATCATTTATTTTGTTTTGCTTCTGTGTCATCTTACAAGAAAACAAGCTTATTTTCAATGCAAATGCTTATGGCACTGATGGCTATTCAGCTCCTTACAGAACTCAGGCTAATCTTAACTCCAGGAAAAAAAATACAAATCCCAGAATTAAGCACTGAACCTTAGATGTTAAAGCAGTGTTAAACTGTGTTATTTCTACAGTGCAGATTCAGCTTAACTTATCTGAAATTATATAACAAAAAAAACTTGACAGCAATTTTAAGACTGTTTTTCTCACTCTTGCACAGTTTTTGTGATGTATAAATATATTTCCTAAATATATCCATTAGCTCAGTTTTTCATAGAATGTTTTGAACAGAAAATGGGTTGATCTATAGTATTTACAGGAGGAAAATTGTGAGATAAATCTGAATTGCACTGAAATTTTAATAAGTGCCCTTTGAAAAAACATCATCATAGAATTTAGTTTTCTATTCAAATAGTTTCTTGGTGATTTTAAACATTCCATTATATATTTTTTTATTTTCTTTGAATATTTAATCTAACATTTTGAAGTCCATTTCCCAATATATGTTTCAGTTTCAGGAAACAGTGGGCTAGGGCAACTAAAAAATAGTTTGTTCCAAACTATTTGTTTGAAACTATGATTTTCTCTTTAAACAGGGAAGTAACATTGCCAAGAAGGGACTGACTCTTTCTTACTTTGGGGAATATGTGCTTTTATATAAATTGCATAATCCATTTTTGTTTTGCTACAGTTACTAAGCAATACCAATACATTATTTCTAACATGAATCTCATATCTCTTGGGTTTCCTCCTATAGGTATGTCTATCATAGTTCCAAATGGATGGTAGCTGGCAATGCTGACTCGCCTGTGCCTCCCCGGGTATATATTCACCCAGATTCACCCGCCTCTGGAGAGACTTGGATGAGGCAAGTCATTAGCTTTGACAAACTGAAACTTACAAACAATGAACTGGATGACCAGGGCCATGTGAGTATCTTGTTTAATACAGTATTAATGTAATGCACACTTTAAAAAAAGATGCATAACCTCACATTAACAAAAATTAATTGATATTGCAAAACACATGTTGGATTAGACATAGCAATAATTTTATATTTTGCCCTAGAAATTAATTTGTAATAGGGTGTTGTTTTATTTCCCCTAATTAATTGGGACTTCAGAGATAAGCAGAATAAAGCAGGTCCAAGCTGAGCTCAGGAAAGGAAGAGGAACTAGAGATCATATTGCAAACATACATTGGATAATGGAGCGAACCAAAGAAACTCAGAACAAAAACAGCCTGTGCTTTATAGATTCTAGCAAAGCCTTTGATCGTTTAGAGATCATGAAAAGTTATGGATTACTCTTTTTAAAATGGTTGTGCCACAACATCTGATTGCCCTTTTGTGCAACCTGTACTCAGGACAAGAAGCTACTGTCAGGACAGAATACAGAGAAATGGAATGGTTCCCATTTGACAAAGAGGTCAGGCAAGGTTGTGTTTTATCACCGCATCTGTATAACCAGAACCCTGAATTCAAAGCTATAGTCATGTTAGTCTGCAAAATCAGTATGTAGAGAGATCTTGTAGCACCTTCGAGGCTTAAGTCTACAAAAGCTCAAGCTGCCAACTTTAGTTAGTCTCAAAGGTGCTACAAGATCTTTGAACCCTGAATGTATCATACTAAAAGCAGTAGGAAAAGTGGAAGAGTGCATTGCAGATGGATAGACTCAATCAAGGAAGCCATGGCCCTGCGTCTGCAAGACCTCAGCTGGGCTGTTGAGGAGAGGGTGACTTGGAGGTCTCTCATTCATAGGGTCACCATAAGTTGCAGTCTACTTGATGACAGTTAACAACAAGCAAGACAGTTAACTAAACTGAAAGTGTAAAGGACTACATGCATATTTTTGATTGCATAGCTTTCAGTTTTTCTCCCCCAAATACAGGAACTTTACCTGAATATGAGAAACTTAACTAACGATTTTGTAAAATAATTTGTGCAAAAGTCCCATGAGGTGTTAATAACAGTACTGAAAAAGAACAACATAAGAGCAGTGTTTGCCCTGATAATGATTTATTACGTAGCTTGTGGAGCAAACCTTTCCACAGCTGAAGCTCATTACTTCTGCAAAACTGGCAGGGAATTTTGTGGTTTAAATATTCTGTTTGCAAGTTCTGAATTGTTTAGCTATGACACCACCTCACGTGACAAAATATGCTGCACTAGTATTTCCTGTTCTTTGAGAGAGAGAGAGAGAGAGAGAGAGAGAGTAAACAACCCAATAGCTTTCAAAAATCTGTAGTCTTTATTTATATTTTACACCTTACTAAATAATTACATAAAAATGTTTTTATAAGATGGGGCTTCTTGATTATATATTTTGAAAAGTCAGTAATAAATCAATGCATTAACTTTTTTAAAAAAAAATCAACAGCACTATATTGTCTGTCTGAGATATGTGAGGGATGCCTCAGTATTCTTACAGGCACAAGTATTCTTTTGCAAATGTTTTCCTTGTGGGTTTAAGAGGCAGCATCTCATCTACGTGGAATACTCGGGCCGTTGAGCCACACTAGAAGGAGCTATTAATGAGTAGTGTATACTGCTGTATAGAGGGAGAATACAGTTTCTTCTCATTACATATGTTGTTTGTGTGTGTTGTTAGCGGTAGGGAGTTTCTCATACAGACTGAAACCAGGTTCCCTTGAGTACCAGGGAGGGGTGACACTCTGATGCAATTTGTCAGCTGCCATTATTTATGGCTGCTGGAGCTAGTTAGACCTTTATTTAGTAAGATCAATATGGATTTTCTACACCTACCATGTTCACAATCTGTCTTGTTCTGGATTGTTTCTACCACCCATTATTAACAATTCATAAATATGTGTAACTTTACCAGTTTAGGTAAGATAAATAAAATCTGGCTTACTGATCTGTAAAAGTCAACATAATATTTTAGATGAGACATAGCATCTTTGTGGATGTGCCTTCAAGTAATCTGTTGACTTATGGTGACCCCATGAATTTCATAGGGTTTTCTTAGCCAAGGAATATGCAGACGTGGTTTGGTCAGTTCCTTCCCCTGAAATATAGCCTACAGCACCTGCTATTCATGGGTGATCTCCCATCCAAGTACTAACAAGGGCTGACCCTGCTTAGCAGTTTCCAAAATCAGACCAGATTGGATGTCGTTAGGAACACGACACTTAAAACCAGAGCATGCAGCTCTGGTTAGAATTTAGCTTGTTATACAATTTGGCTCTGGCTCTCTGGGGCTTGATTCGGTAAATCTCTGCTGAATCCAGTGGGCCAAATAAAGTAGAAGTAAAGAAAAAAAAATATAGAAATAAATTATATGCATAGTACCAGTATGATGAGATGTTAAATATTTACAGTATTGTTCAAACTTGTGGAACCTGTGCTCTAATATACAGTAATTGTTTCAAATGAAAATGGCTGTGATAAGCATTTGAGAAATTGTGCTGGAACTGAGCTTTCTTCAGGCAAGATTCTAGCGTATGGAATGGACCATGGTTGAGTAGATTACTTATAAACATTATTTTTCACTATGCAATACAGGTAGTCCAGCCTTTCTGCAGTCTACAAACATATTCTCAGGATGGGTAGAGGACAAGTTTCCACGTTGTATAATCACAAGGTTTAACTTATTTCCCCTGTGAATTGAAAACTACATAACTCTTGCCATAAAGCTATTATTCATTGTGTGGAATGCTTTGGAATTGAGCACTCCACTTTAATGAGTACTTCAGTTTGGAGGAGAACCAAGTAGTTTTCTCCTAGAACAATTCAAAAATACACATTGAACTGATTCAGACTTAAAATGTGCCTTGAAAATTGGAATATAGGTTTTGGAGACAAAAGATTGTATAAGAAATTCATCTTTCTAAAATTGGAGAGATTGCAAAGAATGTTCTTTATTGTTACCAGAAATATAAAGCAGAGAAATGATGGTTCCACAGTATATATTTTTATTCTTTGGCCATTATGACAGAATGAAAAAGTATTTTGTGATCGCTGAATTATTACACATGTAGAATCAATCACGGGGTCAAATGTTTCTTATACAAATGGAGAGATGAATGTTAAAAGTAGTGCTATATGAGGGAGTATTCAAACTGTTTTATAATTATGAAGTACAGCATTAATTTTATAGTATGTAAATCCTTAATAATTCTTAACATAATGCATATTTTCAATCAAATCAGTAAGAATTAAGAGTGTGCAAGCAACGACCAAGCAGTGCTCATTTGGCTGAAGGAAAGAATGCCACCCTCTTTATCACCATCTGTTGGCTCCTTCACTCCTCTACCATCCTCAGTACCATATCACACATTATTTATTTATTGTAACAGGTTACCCAATCAGCCAGTGAGAAAGAGGGTTGAAAGCCCAGTTTTAAAAATGTAGATTCTGTTCCAGTCATCAAAGGTTAATTATGATTCTTCATGTGTTCAGGAATACTTTTTTGTTTTTCTCATGTATGTATGTATGTATGTATGTATGTATGTATAGTAATTTGGACCTCATATTGTTTATGGAAAGCAATCACCTGTTGATGGTCATTCAGGAAAACTGGTAGTAAGTCTATAGAAACAATAATAATTTCCCATTTAAAAAAGCAGTTTGCAGTGTGTTGTGAATGAGCCTCTGGAAAAAGTAAACTGGAGTTATTTTTTGTTTGTTTATAGAGTGCAAAACACACAGAAGCACTGGATTGGGGCCAGTGTGTCCAGGATTGTAATTTCTTCTTTTTTTAGTGCCATTTGCAACAAACCAAAGCAAAAAGATCAGAGATGCAAGAAATGTTATTTAAAGGTTTAATTCAGTGGAACATTTTCTGGCATCTTTCTCTGTATTAGGGTGCAGACATTGGGAAACTACATTCTGGGGGAAGATTATCTAAGCATGATTTCTGATGAGCATCTGATGTAATTGTCAAAGTATGACTTCAGTCTAGTGAAAGTTCAAGTATCCAGAAAGCTGCTTATCCAAAACAGTGTTATGTCCCCCAGTGTGAAGTGAATTCATATAAAAGCATTCCAGCTAGCCAAGACTTTATATTGTTCAAATATAAAGCTCATCCTTTTATTTGGACAATTAGTTTTATGGTATTTGGCATACTGTTTGATGCCAAAAAAAGGGAGGGTGGAGAAAGGATGACATGCAATGTTGAATTTAATATTCTGTGGCCAATAATGAAACAGGAAATTAAAAAATTTCCTCCCTTTAATTACATTTTCAATCGGCTAGTGGCCATGAAACCTTCTTTTATATATCTTCATAGTCTTCCAAAAGCAATAGTTACATTTTGATTTTGAGCTATTAAAAGCAAATTCATATGCAATGTAAAAATGAATGTGAAAATTTATCCAGGAATACTTGAAAATCATGATTAATGTAGCATTATAAAAATATTTATATGCATGCTTCACAGGTTTCCCCAGTTTCAGTTTTAAAGCGGAGAAGCGAGAGGAGACATCAGAGATCCATTGGGAATATTTCCTCCTCTTTAGGTTAAATAAAAGCACTGCTGTGTACTGTCTCAACATAAACTGTTCCCTTTTTCCATCTCTCTTTGTGCTTTCAGTTTTGAACAGCATCATTAACCTTTTTTTGTTTTGGCCATTTTATTCTCTTCAGCCTGTATTCATCACCAGTTTGTATGTGTAGATGACTCCACATATATAAATAAAAGTTCTTAATTGTCCGTGGTAAAAGGCAGCCATTGCCAAACTTTTTGAGTTTATGGACACATTTGGAATTTTCAGAAATCTTACTGGGCTCTCTCACAAAATGGCTACCATGGAGGACATATCCTCACAAACCACACATTTCTTAGAAGACAAGCTAGTGACGACTACGGGGTTAGAATTTAATAATAATAATAATAATAATAATAATAATAATGATAATAATAATAAAATTTATTTATATTCTGCCCTTCTGCACTCAGGCAACCTGGGTGGCTTACAACGTTAAAAGTATACATATCATATCCCCCCAACCCCCCCATTAAAATAGAATTAAACGATGTACAATATAAAACATATTAAAATAAATGACAATTTAAAACAGTATATAAACAGACAACCAACAATAAACAAGCAAAACAGCAGACAGGATCAGTACATTACTTTTTCTCTTTGGTGGCCAGGTGTCTATTCAGGAAAATTTAAAGACATAGCGGGTGAGCAGATGAACATGAAAAAAGCTGTGTGACACCAGGTTTCCCCAAATTGGTTGGAAATCCCACTGTCTTGACAGCCAAACAGCCATGGGCAGTCCACACCATGCAGCATCAAGTTGCATCTTTTACTTTTTTTGGTTTTGTTTTGTCTCCACACCATGCATGCGCCTCATTGCATGAACACACCACCCAAGACTGACAACTACCTCCCTCTGCCCACCCAATTACCTCCCTCTGCATCCCTTTGGATGCCCTGTGTGACTGACCACACAGTCACACAAGTGATACACCACCCATACAGTGTATCGGTGCACCCAGGTTGCCTGCCTTTAGTGTTCGGGGTGATTGGTTGGTATTGTGATTATGTATTGATGGAACATAGTGTGGGTAGCTTCTCTATTTTTGAGATGCATGAGAGCATCATTTTTGCAATGTTTGGGCTTTTGGGGTGATAACATTGTATCCAAAGATGTTAGGGAAGTTTTTATGGGTTGTGTTTCAACTCCCCTTATTTGGCTGAGCACACACTCCAGAGATAGGACTCATGTGGTTTCCACCTTGGCATACTGGATATGGCAGCTGTTCTACTGGTGAAGAAAAAGCATATGTCCAGACCTGGGATCAATACATTATAGGAACCATCAGCCCATGGCTAAAATTATATTGTCTTGGTGCAAAGATTTTTTAGGACCAGGGAGGCTACATACCTTTATGGTTCAACAGTAAGCATTTCAATGAAAGGACAGAAGCAACTGCCTTATAGCCTTGGTTCATAGTCCAGTATTTTAAACTCTGTTTGGCTGTAGCTTTCTGGGGTTTTAGGCAGGATTCATTTCTATGCCTGCCATCCTCTCATCCAAATATGAACCTGACCTAACATTGCTTAGCATCTGATGGGGGTATGCTTAGGGGGGATGTGGGGGATGCTTAGGGTAATGTAGTAGTATGATATTTGAACACCATTATCTTTGCTGTGTCTTGAGTTGATAGGTAACATTTTCATCAAAGATGCTGGGGATGTTTTAGTGGGTTTGTAAAAATGTATATTTTTGAGGCAAAAAATTTGAAATAAACAAATATTTCTTCTAGTTATTTGTATGCTGGCCAGTGGTTGTTTTTTTTTTTTTAATTTCTTCATCATTCAGCAAAGAGTATTCCAGAGTTCTTCTGAAAATATTCAGAGATTTGGAGAGAATCCAGCTACCCAATCCCCCTTTAGACTATGCTTACTGCCTTAACATGGTTGCAAAACTCTCCCTCTGGGGCACTTAACTGAGCTGAAACCTAGCCAGTTTTCAGATGCATTGCAGTACATTTGGCATGCCCTAAAAATAAAATGAAGCAACATAGCAACATTTCAATATATTGAAAATGCTGATATAGAAGAAACAAGGAGAAAGCTAGTTTTGTTTGTCTCTTTTTTCTGTCTCTCTTTGATGTAGATTATTCTTCATTCTATGCACAAATACCAACCACGTGTGCATGTTATTCGGAAAGACTGTGGGGATGATCTTTCTTCTGTCAAACCAATTCCTTCAGGAGAAGGAGTGAAGGCCTTCTCCTTTCCTGAAACTGTTTTCACAACTGTTACAGCGTACCAAAACCAACAGGTAATTTTTATTTTGTTTTAATTTTTTTTATTGCTCATCCAATTAATCATATTTTCCCCAAATTCAAAATGAACAGAAGAGAAGAAATATTCCAGGTAAATACACTGGTCATGATACTATGTAAAAGGGAAGTAATCTAATGCCCATTAAATTACTGAATAGATTATATTGCTACTGTTGCAGAGCTACATCTATATTTACTTGAGACTGGGAAGCCAGGCACATCGTATATTGTGGTTTCTTCTTCTTAGAGGCTAAATTGTCAATAGGAAGTGAGACAAGGGGAGGATGTGGCCCCAATCCATTAAGAGTTCCTCTTCTGCAGTGTTCTTTTCAGTTTAGCAGAGTTCTTGATCAATTTTAGCCATAATGGCCTACTCTATTTTCATAGAATCGTAGAATCATAGAGTTGGAAGAGACCACGAGGGCCATCCAGTCCAACCCCATTCTGCCATACAGAAACTCTCAAGCAAAGCATCCCCAACAGATGGCCATCCAGCCTCTGTTTAAAGAAATCCAAGGAAGGAGACTCCACTACACTCCAAGGAAGGAGTGTGTTCCACTGTCAAACAGCTCTTACTGTCAGGAAGTTCCCCTAATGTTGAGGTGGAATCTCTTTTCCTGCAGCTTGCATCCATTGCTCCATGTTCTAGTCTCTGGAGCAGCAGAAAACAAGCTTATTCCCTCCTCAATATGACATCCCTTCAAATATTTAAACAGGGCTATCATATCACCTCTTAACCCTCTCTTCTCCAGGCTAAACATCCCCAGCTCCCTAAGTCGTTCCTCGTAGGGCATGGTTTCCAGACCCTTCACCGTTTTAGTCAGCCTCCTTTGAACATACTCCAGTTTTTCAATGTCCTTTTTGAATTGTGGTGCCCAGAGCTGGACACAATGTTCCAGGTGGGGCCTGACCAAAGCAGATTACAGTGGCACTAGTACTTCTCTTGATCTAGACACTATACTTTTATTGATGCAGCCTAAAATTGCATTGGCCTTTTTAGCTGCCTCATGGCATTGTTTATTCATGTTCAACTTGTGGTCTACTTGGACTCCTAGATCCCTTTCACTCATAGTTTCATTCAGCCAGGTGTCCCCCATTCTAGATCTGTGCATTTCATTTTTCCGCCCTAAGTGCAGTACTTTACATTTCTCCCTATTGAATTTCATTTTGTTAGCTTTGGCCCAGCTTTCTAGTCTATTCAGGTCATTTGGAATTTTGATCCTGTCCTCTGGAGTATTTGCTACTCCTCCTAATTTGATGTCATCTGCAAATTTGATGGGTATGCCCCCAATTCTGACATCCAAGTCATTGATAAAGATGTTGAATAGTACTGGGCTCAGGACAGCGCCCTGTGGGACCCCACTGGTCACTTCTCTCCAGGCTGAAAAGGAGCCATTGTTGAGCACCCTTTGGATTCGGGCGGTCAACCAATTACAAATCCATGTAACAGTTACTTTGTCTAGCCCACATTTTACAAGCTTGTTTGCAAGACTGTCATGGGGAACCCTGTGAAAGGCCTTACTGAAATCAAGATATACGATATCCATAGCATTCCCTTCATCTACCAAGCTGGTAATTTTATCAAAGAAGGAGATCAGATTTGTCTGGCATGACTTGTTTCTCTGAAACCCATGTTGACTTTTTGTGATTATGGAATTGCCATCTAGATGTTCACAGACTCTCTGTTTAATGATCTGCTCCACAATCTTTCCTGATTTTGATGTCAACTAACTGGACGATAATTGTTGGGATCCTCTTTCTTCCCCTTTTTGAAGATGGGGACAACATTTACCCTCCTCCAGTCTGCTGGGACTTCTCCTGTTCTCCTGGAGTTTTCAAAGATTATTGCCAATGGCTCTGATATTACATTTGCCAGTTCTTTTAATACCTTTGCATGGAGTTCGTTTGGTCCTGGAGATTTATATTTGTTTAGATTAACCAGATATTCCTGTACTATCTCTTTATTTATTCTGTGCTGAAATTCCCCTGTTCTGTCCTCTGCTCCATTATCCTCAGGTTGAGCACCCTTTGCCTTTTCTG
The DNA here is from genome assembly GCF_019175285.1 of Sceloporus undulatus. Classification (NCBI taxonomy): domain Eukaryota; kingdom Metazoa; phylum Chordata; class Lepidosauria; order Squamata; family Phrynosomatidae; genus Sceloporus; species Sceloporus undulatus. Next base: position 867,104 of record NW_024802941.1, on the reverse strand, counting down.
AGAAGACTGAAGCAAAGAAGGTGTTGAATAATTCTGCCTTTTCTGTCTTCTGTTAGCATTTTGCCATCTTCTCCACGCAGTGGCCCTACCGTTTCCTTCTTCTTCCTTTTGCTGCGGACATATCCAAAAAAAGCCCTTTTTATTATTCTTAACCTCTCTAGTAATCCTGAGTTCATTCTGTGCTTTAGCTTTTCTGACTTTACCCCTACATGTGCTTTCTATTTGTTTGAATTCCTCTTTGGTGATTTCCCCCCTTTTCCATTTCTTATACATGTTCCATTTAAAAGTTAGCTCAGTTGAAAGTTCCTTAGTCATCCTTCCTGGTTTCTTGAGACACCTCTCATTTTTCTTCTTCATTGGAACTGTTTGAAATTGTGCCTTCAGTATCTCCCTTTTGAGAAAGTCTCATCCGTTGTGAACTCCCTTCTCTTTTAGTATTCCAGAACGGGATCACCCCCAGTATTTCTCTAAGTTTACTAAAATCAGCTTTCCTAAAGTCTAGAATGCGTGTCTGACTATGCTTGGCTTCTCCTTTCCAAACTCTAGGAGAATATGGTCACTCTCATCTAAGGATCCCACCACTTGTACTTCATTAACCAGGTCATCCCTGTTGGTTAGGATCAAATCTAAAATTGCTGATTCCCTTGTTGCCTCTTCCACCTTTTGGACAATGAAATTGTCTTCAAGACAAGTGAGGAATTTACTAGACCTTGAGGATTTGGCTGAGTTTGACTTCCAGCAAATATCAGGATAGTTGAAGTCACCCATCACTACTACATCTCTCCTTTCTTACATAGACTGCATTTGAATTATTGTCCATAGCTTTATAAACCATAATTTATTGTCCATAGCGTTATAAACCATGCTTTATGGAATCATGCAAAACATTGTAGATGTGAACTCATTCCTTGTATGCCAGATTTAGCATAAAGATCTTGATGGATTAAGTCATATGATGGTGTTTTTTTCTGAATGAGGCAAATATGGCATAATGTAAAACAATGTGAGAAAGAGTAAGTGAGATGTCAGGAGGCCATTTTGGAAGAAAGAAAACAGTTAAAGAATTCAGTATTGGTGGAGTGGATAATGAAGTCCCAAACTGTTGGTGGTTTCCTGCTCAAATTAGATAGAGGCTTGCAGACCATTTATATGTGGCAGTCTGTCAAGACAGGCAATTCTAGGTGTTCATCAACTAATTTTCCATGATAACCAAAATGATACCAAATTGGGCATTGTGATTCGTGGGTCTGCTTGGGTTTTACATCAGAAGATGATGTGCATCTCAGGCTGCATCTAAACTGCAGAACTGAAACCACTTTAACTGCCACGATTTAATGCTATGGAATTCTGGGATTTGTAGTTTTGTGAGCTATTTAGCCTTCCCTATCAAATAGCTCAGGTGCCTCACCAAGCTACAAATCCTTAGAGGCTGTACAGACCGGCACTTTGTGCTGGCCTGTGCACGTGGTAAGGGCCTCACTGCACTGCCTGAGTGCCATCTTGGCGCACGGCCATACACATGGCACAGACCATGATGATGCATGTCATGTGCAGCGCCTAAACAGCGCTGCGCAGAAGTAGCATCATAATATCGTGCTGCCCCTTCCAGGAAGCTGCTTGGAGCAGCTTCGTTTTGCTCCCTAGTGGGAGTGAATTGGTCCATTGAGTGCAGCTGCTGCAGCATCGATCCAGGGCAAAAGGGGGTGGGATCCTACTGCCCATCTGTACAGCTCCTTAGTTCAAAATTTAACTTCATTTCCTTTCTTTTAATGCTCTTTAAATAGTTTGATATTTTGTAGTAATAATGTAATTGTAATAATACACTACAGTACTTTTTATATATCTTAGGAGTTCTCAGCATTTTTTTCAGTGTTCTGTCAGTTAAATGATATTATCTGTCTTTTATCCATGGAGCAATGGCATCACTAGGGGGGTGCAGGAGGTGACACATCAGGTGACACCCTAAGAGAGGTGACACTACTGCTCCTCAAACATCTGCCTTTGGGCAGAAATGGGCTGTAGTTTTTGCCTGTGTCCCCTTAAAATGAAGAAGAGATGGAGAGAGTGTGGTAAGGCTTAGTGGAAGGAGAAAGGAGAGGCCAATTTTTAAAATTTTAAAATTTAATTTTTAAAAAAACTCCTAAAAAACATCACATTTTACCAAATTTTCTCTTCAACCACACGAAACTATATATATTGATATGTAAATGAATTTTGGCTGTGCATATGATATTGTAATTTATGGGTATAATTTAAATTTTGTTAGGTGCTTCTGTTACAACTACAGTGGGCCCTTGTTATCCCCTGAGGTTTAATTCCAGGACCCCCCATGGATAACAAAAACTGTGGATGCTCGAGTCCTATTAAATACAATGGCATAATAAAATGGTGTCCCTTATATAAAATGGAACAATCAAGGTTTGTTATATGGAATTTATACTTTTTTGGAATATTTTCAAGCCATGGATGCTTCAATCTGTGGATAAAAGATCATTAGATAAGGAGGGCTGACTGTATTACCATTACATTCAATAATATACAGGAATTATGATCAATAAAATCAGTACAAAACATTACAAAGGATTCTGTATGTAGTATGGGAGGGAGGTCAATGGGGGTGTGACACCATGAGTTACTGCACCGGGTGACACCAACCCGAGTGACACCACTGCCAAGGAGAAATAGCAGTTAAGAGAGATATATAGGAGTAGTTATTAATCAGCATATCTAACTTCATACAGTCAGTTTAAAAATTTAAAATGTCTACAGTTTTCCAAAGCATATGATCATTGTGATTTCATTTGATATACTGGAAATTATGTAGTACTGATATTTTGGAATGGTGTGAAATGTACATGTGTGATTTTGCTATCTTGTCATTAAATTCTTCTGAAATTAAAACAATGTGCAAGGTAATCCTATACATGTCCTCTCAGAAGTAGACCCCATTGAGTAGAGTGAGATTAACTCTCAAATAAGTTGTAGATAGAATTGCAATATAAATGACCACGGAGAAAAATGTATCATCATAACTACCATATTTCTGGCCAGGATCCAATGAGCAACTAAGTTAATTCTGCATGCCAAAGAGGGCTTTGGGATTGTATTTCTTGAACATGAGCCCTAGATAACAGATGGCAAGATGGTTTTGAAACAGTGGATTTCCAGAAGCAGTTTGCAGTAGCTGACTGTGGAATAAAACCCAAAAGTTCCTTCTGGCCATTTTAAGATCTTGAGTGCTCCCAAAGTAATTTGTGTATTTCTTTGAATCCTGACCTATATTGTCCAGTTGTGATCGGTTAATGTTATCACATGTACCACTTCAAACAGTGAAAAAAGAGGATGTGTAATATAAGGGCTATAACTGTTGGTGCACATAGGAAGTTCCCCTACAGAAGCAATTGAATGTTTTGGTCTGGTGTAGAATGTCTTCAATCAGTTCAAGGTTCTGCAAGTGGATTTGTGCATGTAGCACCATGTGAACGGCATCTGGATGTGCATGTGGATTTCGCTGTGTGTTCAGTTGTACAATATTATCATTCAACATAAGATTTTGATAGCACACTTAATGCATAACTCCATGTGTGGAGATTCAGACTATGCAACTCTGAAGTAGACTCACAGCCATTGTCTTTTTTCATTCTGTATTTATTAAGCATTTCAGAAAACACCATAATCAGGCACCTCTCCTTATCAAAGAGTTTTTTTCCTCTTTTTCTCTACATACTTTAGGTTTCTTTACAAACTTTAGGTTTCTGAGATGGTGAATCCCCTCCCTACTTTGCTGCCCTGCATAGAGAGATAAGATTAGGCACACCAAACCTTACCTTCCAGCTTGCTGATGTTCTGTTAAATCTCTAGCTGAAGAAGGCAATAGAAGGAGGTAGCTGACAGCCTGAAACATCCACAGAGAAGAACCATTCAATGCATTAGTATGGGTGTGTGAAAGTTTAGTAGTGGAGGAGTGGACTGTGAGTGTTCTTACATTACCACTGTCTTCACCCAAATCTGTCCATTTCTGTCACAAACAAGTGACCTGTGATGTCCACAGTCTTCTAGATCAACAGTGAATATCCAGTATGTACTAGGCACAATCTAGAGCCAGTGTGTAGTACAGTGGTTTGAGTGTTGACTAGGACTAGGAGATTAGGGCTTGAATCCCCGCTTAGCTATGGAAACCTACTGCCATGGACAGGAAACATACTCTCAGCTTCAGAGGAAAGTAATGGCAAACTCACTCTGAATAATTTCTGCCATAAAAACCCCATGATAGGTTTGCCTTAGGGTCACCATAAGTGAGAAATGAATTGAAAGCACATACTAATAACAACACTCTAGTAAATATTAAACAAACAAACAAAAAAACAAATATCAACAGTGAAGATATAATATTAAAATTACTTTAGTCCCCCCACATTTAACTATCTACTTTAGTTCCATTGATTTAAACATAATTTAATCTTCTAGTAGGTTGCATCCAATACCTTTGATCACTCAACAGTGGCCTCTTTAATATGCAGTGTTTTCCTGCCATGTCTTTGCCAAAGATGAATGATTATACTGCAGTGGCATTTTCACTTGTTATGTCTTTTACATCAGGAATTCAAGAGTTTTAATCATATGCTTGACCTTATAGGGATGAAATGGGCTCTACCTTCAGGAGGAAAAAGCCATGCATAATAAACAACACTGCTTTTATTCTTTTTATTTTTACATTTTCCACCACTGATTTTAATAGTTTTATCCACAGTTGCCTGAATTCCACTGCTAGAGCCATGCTTCCAGCTGGGTGTAGAATTTGTTTCTTAGCTACCTAGTGGAGTTGAAAGAAACTATATGGATGCTGAGTCTGTATCCACAGATTGATGCAGCTATGAATGGTTTGAAGGCGCACATGTTTAATACCTCTGAGGCTGCTACCTGAACATGCTGTGTTATCCTTATAGATCACTCGACTCAAGATTGATAGAAATCCATTTGCCAAAGGATTTCGAGATTCAGGACGTAACAGGTAAGCCTTCAAATATTGTTCATTTATAGAATACTTGTACTTATTTATAGACTTAGGGTGCTATATGGATATTAGATAAAGTTCACAAAATTGTGCAATACTTTGTTTATGCCTGAAGAGATGCTCTCTGTGTTGGTATGTGTATTTGTTCTACAGTTTTAAGGAGATTTTATGTTTACAAAACAAACAACAGCTTCATTTATATACCGTTTCATACTGAACTAGCAGTGTCTAAGTGGTTTACAACTGTAAGCTAGTTGCTCCCAACAAGCTGGATACTCATTTTAGTGACCGCGGAAGGATGCAAGCCTGAGTGAAGCTTGAGCCCTTGGCTAGTATTGAACTCACTCACAACCTTATGGTTTTGAGTGAGTGGCTGCAGTACTGGCATTTAACCACTGTGCCACCAGGGCTCCTACAGAATACTTTATCTACATTATAGGAGGTCGTATTCCATCGTCTCCCCGGCCCTCTGGAATACGCTGCCCATAGAGCTCCGCTCGGCCACCTCCCTGGCCCAGTTTAGGAGGGAGCTAAAAACCTTCCTATTTTGATCAGCATTCCCCGAATTAAGCTCCAGCTAGCCTTCCCCCCCTTCGATGGCTATGGTAGCTGGCTGATGGGGGTTTTAATTTTAATTTTAATATGGTTGTATTTTAATATGTATTATGATGTATTTGTATGTGTATTATTAATATGTTGTTCACTGTCCTTATCATTGGAAGGGCAGTATACAAATAAAATTTTTATTATTTATTTTTATTATATTATAAAATTTCTGCCAGTTTTGTAGCTTGTCAGTTATCATGGATACCATTTCCCAACAATCCTAGGAATTGTCGTTTGCTAAGCATTTGAGAATTCTCTATTGGGAGATCCTTATCCACTTCAAATGCTAGGGAGAATTAATAATTGTTTAAGAAGCTTAAGGTTTCCATTCAGTACATATTTACCAGAAATAAACCCTGTGGAACACAGAGGAATTCACTACTGTAGAAATGTGCTTCAAAAAGTAAGTGTGGTGTAATAAATGGACTGGTGGTATAACATAGTGCTACAAAAGCACTATTGGTCCTTAAACTGATCCTGGTCCCCAAAACATCTTCTTTCAGTCCCTGGACAGCTTCTAGGAAGAAAAGAAACAATTGTAGCTACTGAATGCAGATATGGTACTGGCTCTTGAAACAGCGGGGAAAAGAATTGTTGGTCCTTTAGTCTTTGATTTTTCAGTGCTCCAAAATATTCTGAAACATTCATGGAAAAACTAATCATATTTAACAAAATAATGAATATAATTTGAAACAACAAATGAGTAGATACTATGAATCATAAGATAGTTTAAATATCCAAAGTCTTGCTAATTTTTAAATTAGAAAAGTAAGAACACAGGCATATCTTGTGCTTGGACTATGAACGATTCTTGTTGTCATGAATGGACAAATGTATATAGGAGAGGCAGGGAATGATGGCAAATGAAAGCACTACTCAAAGCTCTAGTTAATGGACGTAATTTTTTCCACTGAAACTTAATCCATTTGAGCCCAAAACAGACGGGCCAAAAAACATGGTTTCTGGCCACATTCAGGATGTAGATGATGCACACTCCAAATGCGGAGGGAAACCATGCCAGACCTGCATCTTCCCCAAAGAACCAGGCTATAAATGAGTAGTAAAATACTGCTCCTTTTGCTGGTCGAGTTCAGAACTGTGGCAGCAGCCTGAATCAGGCCCTGGTGCATGAGGTTGTTGCGACCCCATTGTGATTCATGCCAGCATGGCTGCAGACCACATTTCAAATGAACTGATTCTTTTCCTGTCACCTTTCTTCCATGTCTAGCTTTCACATTAATTCACAGAAATCAGACATACTTTGACATGGACGATCTTTACCCTTGGGGCTCTTACCTAGTTCCTTCACAGCTGCTCTTCCAAGTCTTAATCTTCTTCTTCATTATGATTTATAATTTATTTCTAGCATGTCTGTAACTAATTAAGTGTTTTCATCATCCATTTTAAAATCACCTGTAGTCCTTATTTTGTTCTTTTTATGTTCAGCTGTAGCCCTTTTGCACTTGACTTTCCTCAATTGTCAATCCACTTCTAGGCAGCTGCAGTTCTAAGCAAAGGTTTTCAGAAATAAGCCTCCCTGAAATCATTGGGACATACTTCCATGTGAACTGGTTTAGGTTTGTATATTCTAGGATTTTTTCACCCAGTCTTCCTAATTCATCCCACTGCACTACTGTCACAATGTGGTTGTGAAAGGTGTGGTGGTAGGCTAGTAGGGCCGGTATACAGAGCAGCTTGCTGAAAAGTTAAAATTGAGAGTTTAGATGGAAGAACTGCAGTGCTTATGCTGCATGCCTAAAAATCTTTGGATCCCAGCCAAATGATGCAGTCTGATCACACAAACTGCATTTAGGAACCAGATAGGATCTACCACACCTCCCTATATATTTCACCAAGGTTCATCCAAGGTCCCTCTTCCTTCCAAAAACTCTGCCTCTTTAAAATGCAAAGTCAGAGGGAAATCAGCTGCTCTTGGAACAACTGCCTTGTGGTATCTGGTACACCTAGAAGACATGATTCCAGACGGTTTCCTTAGCTCATGCCTCCTATAACATATTTACTCAGTTGCAAGTGCCATTTGGTTCATTAAAGATTGCACTCAGGTAATTCTATGTGGATTGCTGTACTCTGCACACTTAATGCTAATGCATTAGTGCTAACTCTAATGATTCTAAGCTCTGAACAGAAGGAAAGGGGCTGCCACTTCCTGTTGTTGGTACTGGTTTTCTCCATGATTGGCTTCAGCCATGCCCACCACCACTATGTGTAGGGTTGCCATATCCCACCTGGAGGCAGGACAATCCCGCTTTTGAACTGGGCGGGGTCGTCCCGTCCCGGTTTGCTAACTGACCTGGGCTTGCCCTGGGTCAGCTGCCACTGTGGAAGGCTATAGTGGCCGCGCTTGCTGCGGCCAAGTTGCGCTGTGCACAGCCGCTCCTGTGGCCCTCACGCGGGGCTTCTCATGCAGGGCCACTCGCACAGGACTTCTCACACGGGGCCACTCACATGGCTGCCACCAGCACCGCAGCCTTTGCTGGCCCGTGGGCACTTCCGCTGGCCCTGCGCACGCCCTTGCAGGGCTGTGTGCAGGGCTAATGAGGAGGTGTTCCTTCTGCAGGCCAGAGCCTGTCAGTGCTGGCAGGGGGCGGGGCTGTTCCAGCCTCAGTCTGCCCCTATTGGCCAGCCAGACTCCAGAGGAGGAGCTCCTCCTCTGTTTGGTCATGGGCCGGCGAGAGGGAAAAGGAAAGGGCCATTTCCTGGTGCCTTTTTTGGCACCAATGAGGAGGAGGAGGAAGAGGTGGGTGCCCATTCCCAATAGTGTATGTATTTGTAAATTGTATTTTTTAAATTGTATTTTTAAAGTGTAGAAACATGCATTTATATTAACTTTTAAAAAAAAATCATCATTTTTTCCCATGTGTCCTCCATTTTAAAAAGTGTCCTACATTTGAAAATGTTATCCTACATTTGTCCCAGTTTGGAGGTCCTGACTTATGGCAACCCTAACTATGTGGTTCATGATAATTATCCCTGAGAGAACAACCTCCTTACCCTGGCACAGAGTTTTGAATTGTTGGCATAACATAACCATAATATTGAGTGATAATTCTTTTCTACTAAACTTGTAGGCAGGTTCATTAAATGAAAAGTCTTTTTCTCTTCCCTTTTGTTAATATAATTTACAGTCTCTCACATGGTTTGTAGAAACCAGTGGCTTAGTGCCTTAAAAGCAAGATTCTTCTTTCTGAACTTTTGCAAAGAGGAACAGAAGTTATAAACCGAGAACAGGTAGAATTCTTCAAAGAGGCCTTAGAAAATGACCATATAACAATCTATACTTGGGGAGATATGAAAATTTCATTTCTCAAATAGTTCAGGAGAAAAATACAATAGCTTAGTTAAATAAAATTGGCCATTTGGAAGTATAAATTAGGATGGTGATAAAATGTGGAAATTGTTTGAAAGCATCTTGTATAAATTATCACCTTGGCTACAGTCCTCCAGGAGGTGAGCTTTTATCTCTCCTTTAACTACAAACAAAAAGTCTCCATTACCACAGTGAGAGAAGAAAGAAAGCTATTTTTAAAGCTCACATTTTGTTAATACTTTATAACTTTTTCCTGCAGCAATACTGAATCTTTCTGGTACCAAAGACTTAGAGAAGCAATATGATGAGGAAATGCTGGTTCCTTAATATTGCTATGATAAATTCCAATTGTAGTTTGACTTTTGTCTCCAAAGAAACTGAATTCCATGTTAATTGTGCACTGCCTAAAGAAATAATTTGTCTTGTCTGTCCTGAGTATACTGCCAATCACTGTAATTGTGTGACCCCAAGTTCCCATGGAAGGAGAGAAACTGAAAAATGTCTGTTTCTGCCCATCATTCGTAATTTTATAAACTTCTATCATGCTGATCTCCATCTTTTTTATAAACAAAAAATCTCCAAGCATTTTAGCCTTTTCTGTATGAAAAGAGATTGTTGCCATTTTCTGTATTTTTTAACAGCTCTATGATAAAAAACAAACAAACCCTAGTACAGACTTGTAATTGCATGTGTGCTTAAGTGCGTTTCAGAGACCTGTGAGGTCCAAGACAAAATGCTCGTAACAAATGTCTTAAGAATGTGTCTAATAATAGTTATTAGGCTCAGCAATCTCAAAAGACATCCCTGTACCATTTATTTCAATGACTGTATCAGCCTACTGAATTGTATAAATGGGTTTGCCTCTGAGCAAAAGATGGACAATTGAAATACTAGCAACTTCAACAAGTGCCTGCATGGAAAAGCAAGATTAGGGAGGTATTTAAGGTTTGTTTGTTTTTTAGCTTTAAGATGTTTGTTCTAGCAGCTGCAACAAGGAGGAAAGTTGGTGATCTGTGTCTTTAGCATATATTTGTAGGTCACTGTTACCAATGACTATGTGCGCCCTGCAAATGAAGCTTGGATAATATTTTATCAAAAATACTGTCTTGGAAAATATAATTGTTATAATGTAAGTTTTACTCTAATTGTAAAAGTATTTAAGTAAAATGGGGGGTCAGTTTGCATGCAACATTAAGCCGGGATGGGCGCTCCTCATGTATAGCTGGGAGGAGGAGCATAAGCCATGGCTTATGCTTTCGCAGAGGAAAAAATAACTGACATGTTTCTGGTGAAGTAGCAATTATGACTTAAAATGAATTATCGTTTGCTGAACAAGCCAGATTTATATCCAGTGATTTAAAACCGGCAGGGTTAGCAGTTGACTAGAATTTATTTTGAACATGGTACTAGATTTGTACATAATGACAAGCCAGGACAGAAGAAATAAAACTGAATCACAGGTGCGTTATAGACCGCCGCTTTGGGGCAGCCTATAGGCGCTCCTTTCCCCGCCGGATCAGGGCCTCAGCTGCCAGAATGGCAGCCTCTGGGGTCCCGATCCGCCACTTTCCAGGCCATGGGGAAGCGGCAAAAGGGCGCTTCTCCGCGGCCTGGAAAGGGGTGTCCTTGGGTCTTCATGCCCCAAGGACACTCAATGGCGGCGGGGACAAGCAGAAAGGGGCCGCTCAGCCTCTTTCTGCCTTGCGTCACTGACACAGCCATCTAAAGGCTGCGCCAGTGATGCAAATCCTGGAAGGAGCTCCGTTTCAGAGCTCCTTCTGGCGCCGCAGAAAGGGCGTTCTATGCACTCTGGTGCGGCACCACTACGTCACAACCACGTTGCCTCGTTTGGAGGTGGTGCGGTGGTGACATAGCAATGGCGGCCCCCGTGTGGAACGGGCACCGCCATTTTGTACGGACTCGATCTGTACTAGGGTTAGGGGCTTCCGGAAGGGACGCCCCTTTCTAACCCTAGTACGGACCCAGTCCATACTATTACGCCCGTGCGGAACGGGCCACAGTTTGTTAATTGTCTACCAATGCAGGCCTATAGGAGAGAAGAGTACTTCTGAAGTTTCTTTCGCTTTGGGTTTATGGAGAATCATGTATATAGTATTACATGCCAGAGAAAGAACAAAATAATATAATACTGCAAAATATAAGCACATTTTAGATTATTATTCTCATAAAGTGCTCTTTTCTGTTGCCTAGGATGGGATTGGAAGCTTTAGTAGAGTCTTACGCATTCTGGAGACCTTCACTGAGGACACTTACATTTGAAGATATACCTGGGATTGCAAAACAAGGTACTAGTCACATTTACAGATTTCAAAGGCACAAGAATAAACTATTCAGTGTTCATGAGTACAATGTCAGTGTTTGTTTCATTTAGGTCAATGGTAAAAGTTCAGCTGATTTACTGGGCCCTGTATTTATTCTAAAAGTTAGAGGGCAAAATGAGAGTTCACGGTGTCAGCAGGTGCTTACATGGATAGCAATTAAGTGTAATAACAGTGCTCATTTCACTATGTTGCTTATATATGCATTTACAACTAAGCTGAATCATAAAATAAGCATGGAAGGGCTCATCTATTGCTTTGTAAAATATTATATGTTCATTGCAACTAATTATACCAGAAAAGAGCCAGTGTGTTGTAGTGGTTTCAGCATTGGACTGTGACTCTGAAGATCAGGGTTCGACCCCCCATTCAGCCATGGAAACCCTCTGTGTGACGATGGGCAAGTCACACACTCTCCACCCCAGAGAGCTTGGTGATAGGATTGCCTAAGGGTCTCCATAAATCAGAAATGATGCAGGTACACAACAACAAGGTACATTCAAATCTACAGGGAGAAGGCCAATCAGTCAGTCATCAATCAATCACTTTATTTATATCCATGTTTTCCACAAGACTGGGATTTTTTTTTTTTTTGCAAAATCCTCCAAAGAAATTGAATATTTAGAACTCATAAATTGAACTGTTGTTTTGTTGAGCAAACTGGATATGATACTGATTGCATGAATGCAAGTAATGCACAGTGTGTTTTGTAAATAAAAGCCAATTTTGGCTCTGTACAGACAGGCCAACATAAAGCTGCTTCAGGTCTCTTTGGAAGTATGTTGTTTAAATGATGCATGCATCTTAAGAGTCCGGAAGCCGCACCCAAGCCACGCTCCAGTCCTTAGGACTGGAGCGCGGCTTTGGCGCCGCTTCTGAACTCTTAGGACACAAGCATCATTTAAACAACATACTTCCAAAGAGACCCGAAGCAGCTTTATTTTGGCCTGTCTGTATGGGGGTCTTCCTTTTGTTCACATCATGAAAGAGAGTAAGAATGATCTGGAGACTGCTCAGCCTTCCATTGTTATTTTGTTATTTAAATAACAAAAAATTGCACAGTTCACATTGGGAGGACTTGCATACATGGCAGTGCCTGGAACTCTTGGGAGCTGCTGTTGCTTCTGCTGCTTCAGCTTGCCACTGTAATGGCTAATGAAACCACCCAGTGTCAAATCAGATATTTATTTATTAATCATATTTATTCCTGCATTTTCTCCCACACTGCATTCAGGCCAGAAATGATCTGGCAGACAGTTCCATTGCCCCTGTACCCCCAACCAGTGTTTTCCCATTCTTCTATCATCATCATTTCACACACAAAATCAATTGTGAAGGAAAATAATTACACATTGTAGTTTGGTCAGAAGTACCCCTAAAGGGAACAGCCAGTATGGTGTAGTGGTTTGAGTGTTGGACTAGGACTTTGGGAGGCCAGATTTTGAATCTCTGCTCAACCTTGGAAGCCACTGGGTCACTTTGGGCAACTCACACTCTCCCAGACTTAGAGGAAGGCAATGGCAAAACTCCTCTGAAGCAATCTTACCAAGAAATACCCAGGGTTGCCATAAGTGGAAGGAAGGCACATAACAATAACAGCAACCCCCTAAGGGTCTCAAACTTGATTATTTCTGCAGTGTGTTTTGGATCATAGTCATTCTGAGAACTAGCGTGGTCTAATGGCTGACATGTTGTTGGACTTGGACTTAGGCTACCTGGGTTGAATTCTCTGATGATCTGCAAACTCATTTTTTTACAGGCATCAATGTTTTTCTGATGATGAAAGGGGAGATTAAAAATGAACATAAAGTTATCCTGGTATAGATATTTGAATTTAATGGGGATAACTAATATCTTTATTTCATGGTCAAAAAATTATTCATCTTGCCATACTTCAAACAAACAAAAAACCTCCATATTATTTCACACTGAAGATTCTATGTCCTTGCTTAGCTTCATCGCTTTGACCTAGCTAACTTGACTCTTGGAAAGCTACCTTAGTTCCAAAGACACTATTTAGAAAACTTTAATGAATATAACTAAAACAAATCAAGGGGTGATTCAGATTTGAAGTCAGGTATTTACCACCAAAAGAGAGAGCTTTCTGGTGTGCTTCAATGCACCCATGCATTATTTCAGGAGTATGGTGCTGCCAAAGAGAAGCACTTTTGAATCTCAGGGTGCATCTATACTATAGAAATAATGCAGTCTGATACCACAAGTGCAGTAGCTCCATGCTATGGGATTCTGGGATGTGTAGTTTTACAAGGTCTTTAGCCTTCTCTGCCAAAAACTGCTGGTACCTCACAAAAGTACAAACCCCAGGATCCCATAGCATTGAGTCATGGCAGTTAAAACACAAACTGTATTATTTCTGCAGTGCAGATTATACTTCAGTGACTTCAATAGAGATATTAAGTTAGGTGTGGGTAAAGTGCAGTCAGCATACCACATACAGCTCTCAGTTACTTTTTGCACATATCACCCAATTTAGGGAGCCATTTTTATCCCAGAATGCCCTCTACTGCCCTCCAAGTGGAGGTGGTATTGGCCATTTTGCTGCAATTGAGAACATCTGATTCAAAAGAGGATGTAACTGGATGTCCACTTACTGTATTGGGGGGGGGGAAAAAGACCTATATTGGCCTAAAAAGGTGAAGGGAAAATTTCCCCCAAGTTCAGCAAAATGAACTTGGAGGCTTTGGAGGTGCTGCTTGACATTTGGGGGCATTTTTCCAGGTGTATTCCAAAAATTCAAGGGGAGATGGGATGGTATGAGAGTAAAATATGGATGAGGGCACTAGGATCCCATAGCCCCAGTTAATGGCAATTGGTTATTCCTGTGTTAAGTTCACATTTAACAGTGCTGGCCTGTATATGTCTACTCAGAAGTAATTCCAGTGTGTTCATTGCAACTTCTTTCCAAGTAGTTGTGTGTAGATTTACACTCTAATTCTCTCTCATCTGCAATTAATGTGACTTAAACAATTAATTTTGGGTGTAACACAGATGAGGCATTTTTGTCAGTAGCTGTCATTATAAGATCTTGCCAAACAAAGTAATTTGTAGTGTAATAAACGCCCGCTGTGCCTGTTAGATAAATTTCTTTTTAGAAACTGTTTACTTAACATAACAGGAATCCCAGTTTTCTTCCCCTCCAAGCTGTTTCAAAAAAGATGCATGAAACACTGAAAAGGGTTAGAAACTTATGCAAAAAGATACATAAACTTATTCTGAAATCAAGATCCATTTCTGTTGCCTCAGAATGTCAGGGCATGGGGGTGGGGAGGAGGAAATCTTCCCTGGGATATGAATACAGGCAACAAAAATCCAGATTGGTTCAGTTTTGGCAAAGTAAGAGGAAAAATGTGCGTGTCGCAAATATCTTTGATGGAAAGTTAGCTTTGGATCTGAACTTTGCATTACAGAGATGCTAAAGAGCGTATAGGTCCCTTAGGACTGTTCAATATTAATTGCCGAGGATTATGGGGATGTAAAATATCCCTCCTGAATGTGCCTAAGGAGCAGCATTGATTTAGAAAAGAGAGGTCATGTTAATGAGTTTTCTTCTATATATGCCTTCTTTAAAAAGAATGTTCTTCCCTCCCCTCGCTGCTTTGGGGCCACACAAGCTGTGGAAGTTATTGCTGGTGTTAGCAGGTGTTTAGTGTGAGAGAGAGCAAGCAAACTCTTCCATATGATATCCTTTGCTATATCTTTGGCCTGGGATAACATTTAGAGAGCATACTGGTGCCCTGTGGTCTTTCAAACTTTCTTCCAACTTACCCAGGGATTTTAGAGCTGGGGAAGGCTCTTAGGCTGCATCTGCACTGCAGAAATAATGCAGTTTTACACTGCTTTAACTGCCATAGTGCCATCCTATGCAATTCTAGGATTTGTAGTTTGTGAGGCACCTTCATTCATTGGTAGAGAAGGCTAAAGACCTTGTAAAACTACAAATCCCAGGATTCCATACTTAAAGTGTGTCAAACTGTGTTATTTCTGCAGTGCAGATGCAGCCACAGACTTCTGATTATGAGAGGAACTGACTCCCCATATTTAATGTCTAAAACATTTTTATGTAATTGCCTTGAATTGTTTTATATCATTTTTGATGTCTGATACAAAATGTAGGCTAAGACAGAGGAAGGTACACTTCAGTGGAATGTAAAAGAAGTTTACGAGTGGACAAAAAGAAACAGAAAAAAAGAATGGCTGCACCCATTTTATAGGTACAACCCACACTTAGGAGATATGCACTTACTTCCAAGTAAAAAAGGGAATATACTTGGAGGTCTATGCTATACGTCTAACATAATTTGTAGTTTTACACAGCTCAAAAACTAGCCAGGAGGACTATGCATAGGAAATGAATAAATATTCCTGTTTTTCAGGTGAGGACACTGAGGTTGAGAGAGACAGAAATAGCACAAAGGCAGAGAATATTTTTAATCTGCAGTTTTGCTTGCTAGAGCTGTATTTATGAAATGCCTCAAAATGAAACTAGAAATTCCCTTTTGAAGCAGCAATATAAAATTTTTAAGTAAATAAGCTACTGGGAATCAGAAGCTTTTACACTTGTACATTTAATACGGGCTTAATATCATGGCCATCACACCCAAAGCCAATTCAGGGATGGTCAGGTTGAGACAAAATTACTGGTACAAAAGATATAGCAGGCATTTTACCACAAAGAAAGCCCATATTACATTTTGCTGTGGTGGTCCCCCCAACCATGAAAAGGATGGCATTGGAAGTGCTGTTTCTTGGTGAGAATCATACTCCTCACTCTGACAAGGCCAATGATGCAGTCAGACAAAGGCTTATGTAAAGTGCACAGAAAACTGAACAAAGAATCTCTACTGCACAGAAGTAAGGGGGGGAAAAGATTCCGCTTAAACTTTAGGAGGAACTTCCTGATGGTAAGAGCTATTCAAGAGTGGAATACACTGCCTTGAAGTATAGTGGAGTCTCCAGAGGTTTTTAAATGGAGGCTGGATGGCCATCTGTCAGGAGTGCATGACAGGGAGTTGGACTGGATGGCCCTTGTGTTCTCTCCCAGCTCTGTGTTTCCATGATTCCTAGTTCTCCCCCTGTCCATTCTAGAAGCTCCAAATATAGAAAAGCTGGGCAGCTATGGGAGAATTCTTCCCCTACTCCCTTTCATAGTTAGGCTGAAAGATTGCCATGCAAGACCTTTGAGTTCTTGACAGGAACACCATGATCTCAGGTCTTCTTATTTAGAGGAATGCCATTCTGAGTAAACAGCTCAGTGTGCCCTTACTCCAACAGTCTCTATTCTGAGTATAAGAATCAATCCTTTATTACTGTTTCTAACTGTGCCGTAACATTATGTGCCCAGAGGAGATACACGTGACACATTCTGTTGATAACAAGGGCCACAGTCCCTGCACTGTACTACAACCAACAACACATGAGGATTTATGAACACATCAAAATTTATGAGCAATCTGCATGTTTGCCTGTTATAAAATTCATAGTATGTATGGCTTTTCATTGCCATATGTGTTTCTTGGGTGGCAAGAGCTATTAATTTGATCTGCTAAGGAACAGTGACACAATTTGCAGTGGCTTGGACAAGCACAAACACCACACTTTCTGTTATAAAGACCAATCTCTGGAGGCAGCTGACTAAATTCACTACATGGTTTTCATAGATTTGTGCACATTTTTAATATCTCTAGTATAATGAGGAGAGCATAAATTACAGAAATTGCATTTATATTACTCTTTGAGGATTATCTGCTGAGCATTTATGAGTCTTCAGGCGAAAGAAAGTTACCTTCAGCCAAACTAACTTACACAGATAACCTTGGATATTATAACCTATGAGTTTTAGTGTATAGTGTATTTAGAATGCAGGGAGGTAAGATGCTGAGTTCAAATCCATCGTAATCTAGGAAGTTCACTTGTTTGCCTTTATCTTAGTCTCACAGCAGTGTTGTCAAGGTAAAATGGTGGAGGTTTGGTTCAACCAGTAGGCAGAATGAGATAGTGGATGCAAGTGGTGGGTGCTAGGGAATGAAGTGTGTTGGTGTTGATGGGCTCTTGGCAGTTCCATCTGCACCCCTTTACTGTTCTAGGAAACATTTCTATGTGCTCAATGTGCCCTTTTTCTGACTTGCATCCCTTAAGCTATCCCGCTGCTGAGTCCTATTGATAATGTTGACGTAGGATTTGATTACAGCTCCTGTGGGCAGAAGGGATAAATACCTTCTTTCCTTTGCCTCAACAAGCAAAAAGTTTTCCGCCTGGTCTAACCTTATTTAAGCCATCCTAAAGTTAGATAACTAAAGGATAGTTACATAAGACAAGGAAGATAGGCCTATTTTAATTGAGTTTTATATTTTAATGTTCTCTTCCAGGAAATGCTGGATCCCCCACTTTGCTCCAGGGTTCTGGAAATGGAGTACCAACCACTCATTCCCACCTTCTTCCTGGATCTCCTTGTTCTTCTCCAGCCTTTCACCTTGCTCCCAACACCAGCCAGCTCTGTAGCCTCGCTCCAGCTGATTACACAGCTTGTGCCCGCTCAGGTCTAGCCCTTAACAGATACAGCACTTCCTTGGCTGAAACATACAACAGGCTTACAAACCAAACCACTGAGACCTTTGCAACTCCAAGGACTCCCTCATATGTTGGTGTGTCAAGTGGTTCATCTGTGAACATGCCTGTGACAGGCAGTGATGGTGATGGATTCAGCTGTTCCCAGGCAGGCTTATCAATGCAGATTTCGGGGATGTCTCCACAGCTCCAGTATATTATGCCTTCCCCATCCAACAATGCCTTTGCTACAAATCAAACCCACCAGAGCTCCTACAACACTTTTAGGCTGCACAGCCCTTGTGCTCTCTATGGATACAACTTCTCCACATCCCCCAAACTGGCTGCCAGTCCTGAGAAAATTGTTTCTTCCCAAGGAAGTTTCTTGGGGTCTTCGCCAAGTGGAACCATGACCGATCGGCAGATGTTGCCCCCTGTAGAAGGAGTGCACTTACTTAGCAGCGGGGGACAGCAGAATTTCTTTGACTCTAGGACCCTAGGAAGCTTAACACTGTCATCATCTCAAGTATCTGCACATATGGTTTGATAAAGCCTTTGTAAAATGAAAAAAGTAGAGAGAATGTGAGTTCTTCCAATGTATTCCTTTGGGGGATAATGCTAAAGGAGATTTATGTACCTTATAAGGTGTTTATGGTTGTTGTTATCATTATTATTATTATTTTAATTAAATCACCAGAGGAAGTTGGACTGAATATTTTGACTTGCCTGTGGGCAGATATTTGAATATGCTCTCATCTTCTGAGTTAAGCCTCGTTTGTTTGCAGAGCTGCCCATTTAGTCTCCTGGTAGTGTACAATTCATTTTATAACACATTGGGCCATATGCAACAAATTAAGCAGGACTTCCTTCAGCATTCTTTCCCCCACATCTTTCCCTCTTTAGAGAGAAAAACAACACTCAGGTCTGATTTAGAAGAAACAAAAAGAAAACACTTAAAAAAATTAGGAATATGTGCATCTGTGTGTGTACATGCACATACACACACCAATTTATAACAAATCTCCCTAACGTATTCTTACTACAATGAGCTGATGCCATCATGCATGCATTTCTTCTCTGTTGTAAGAGAGATAATAAACACTTGTGCTTTCATTAGGCTTAGTCCAGACACGTAGTTGTGATTTTACTTCTCAAGCTTTTATGGGGTTTCTGGCTTTTCAAAGCCATGCCCTTGTTATTATGATGTATTATTAGCATACAAATACCTACTGGCAAAATACAGATGCAATGGTAAAGATCTAAATTAATCAGTGGAAAGGGCAATTTTTTTACAGATGGAATTTAAAGTGGGTTTGCTCCATTTTAAGAGAGTATGAAAGATTTTCTAAAGAGATTTTATATTTTAAAATATTAAATATATATGTTTTCAAAAATATTAAGACAGGACTTTTAAAATTTTCCCATAAACTTACTTTTAAAGAATGATGTTAGAATAATATTTCTAGAATGTGAGTATTCCCTAACACTACAAGATTTTGCCCATATATACCTTTGTTGCTGTATAGATCTTATTGCCAGCTTGTTTTGACCATAAACTGACGATAAATTTTGTATCATCTGAACTGTTTTTCCAAAATCAGCATCTACAGTGTCTTGAAAGCTGCTTCCAAATTTAGGGGGAACTTAGCATCTGACATAATACAAGGAGTGACAGAGTGAAAAAAATTAACAATCCAGGTGTGCCTCAGTAGACTTGCAGAAATAAGAGTATACATTTCTTCCAGTCTCTTTAAAATCCAGCACCAGGGATGGAGACAGTATGGCTCTCTGGGCTGCAATCTCATCATCTTCCACAGAATATTGAGTATTCTGGCTGGGGATGTTGGGAGTTGGAGTCCAATAACATCTCAGAGGAGGCACACAGTCACTACCTTTGCCCTCCAATAGACAATTTTAAAAGATGATTGGAACAAAAATACAGGGTATACACTTTCTGATGTATTCCCATAGTTTTAGATTCTCTCCCTTCCTTAATTTATTCTATTCTTAATCTATTCTGCCTCAATATGAAAATCCCTTAGATGGTTTAGCAGGCTGGAGGAGAGTGTAAACAAAACTCTTCATTGGAATAAGATAAACTATGTTAGCAATTCCACTTGATTTTATGCCTGTTTTTTCTTTCAAATATTTGTTGTCTTGACAGTAGGCCTTAAGAGAAAGAAAGCACCACAATCACAGACCTGCTACACAAAATAGTAGCTTTTAAAAAAATCATAGGAGGAAAAAGGCACATACAACTACTCAAGTTTTCAGATTAACAGTTCGTTGCATAAATGGAATGGTGAGATCAGAAGCATCCTTTATAACTTTAAGCTCACAAATGTACTGTTTGGCTATTCCTATAGACACTTCAAAATTTCAGATTGCTGTCAGATCTAATAGGTTCTGACAAGTACTTCTTATTTTCTTATAGTTCTAAGTTGTCAGAATTTGGACTTAATTGCTTCAGGCTAATTTTGAGATGTTTTAGATGCCAAATTTAAACTTTCTGGCTACACTCCAGTTTAAAAATTGGGATCTAAAAAGCCTTGTGCGTAAGCAAGCAGTATTTGTGCACGTGTGCAGGATTGTCTCCAATTTTCCCTTTCAGCAGCATTCTCTGTCATCACTTTGATTTCTGCCCTGGAAAGCTCATAGACATTCTTCTGTGTGTGGCTATAAAGGCAGAGCTAGAAAAGGAATGGAGAGGAAATGTGCAGCAACGCACACATGGGAGATTTTCCCCTGTCTGATAATCAGGGAAGAAAAAGGCATACTCCTGGCAAAGTCGCAGAAGATTTTCTGATGACGTTGCGCTTATCCAGGACTTAGCCCATGAGGATCCAGGAATGCTCCAACAACAAACCATTCCCAGGACTTCCCCATGAATGGTTTGTTGCTGGAGCATTTCTGGATCTCCATGGGTTAAGTCCTGAATAAGCACAATGTATTTGAAAATCTTGAGCACGATTATGCAACTTTGCCAGGAGTATGCCTTTTACTCCCAGCCTTTTCACCCCATCTGATAATCTCCATGGTTTTCTGTCAATATTAGATGTCCTCTTGAACCATTTAAATAAGTAGGCTTAAGCACCGTTGTATACTACTCATTTGTGAATCTATTTATTCTGCTAACTATGTGGCTATAATTCCTGATGCCTTGAGGAAAGACTGAGTTATGTCCACTCAGAGAACTTCTAGAATTACACATCAAAAGGCCAGGTGCTTCTACTCCACCCTTTCCTCCTTTAATGGATATTGTGTAGTAAGAAAGAAGCAGCAGTAAGAAAACAGAAGGGTTCAAAATAGTAGATATGTGGGCCAACCTGCTATGTCCAAAAATTCCATTTGTGAAGTAGGGCAACTGCAAGATAAAGGCTTGTCTGGTAGCATCTGAGTTACACTACTGTCACAAAACAACATTTGATTTGGAGTTTTGAATCTTCTTACTGTAGCCACATTATTCCAGTGTGATTTATCTAAAAGAAGCAGAATTGATCTTATAAAAAGTTTAATGTGACAGAAATGTTTATGCCAATGACTAAAAGCAAACATGGCAGCCCCAATATTGTCAAGTTATTCTCCCCCATCCCCCCTTGTATTAAGGATTTCTCTGAATTGCAAAATTAAGATATGGGACCTCTTGGGAGACCTCATGAGGTTTTTGGTGCTTTATTTCATTATTACTATAGTAAAGTGTTTGGTAGTTATTCCCAGCAAGGCAGTATTTGATTCACTATGTCAGTACAAAAAGTAGCCAAATGGTCAAATATATCAAAAGGTGTTAGATAAAATTTGCACAAAATTAAGAGCATATAGGATATTGCTGTTATGAAATTTGATTCAGTTATTTATAATACAACAGTTAATTCAAAGTGTGTAACTAAGTATGTTTTGAATTGTATGTTGCCACCTAAAGAGGCATTTGTTAAAAATGAGCCACTGATTAGGAAAAGATCTTAGTGCCTTATAGTACAAACTTCATCCCGACAGAACCTGATGGATGTGTGTGCACAGGCTGTAAGGCCATCTTCACTGCAGCTTCTACTGGATTTCCATCATCCTGTCTTTTTGTAATAATTTCTTTTCATATAATAAAGCCACCATATTGTAGTTGTAGCTGCTTTCCCATAAAATGCAGTTTCTGTTGTACATAGTAAATGACGTGTGATTACAAAGTCCATCTTTTCATGGAATATAATGAATGCCAAATAAGCAGTATATCAATAATTATATATAGCTGTATTTTGTTTTGTTTTTTAAAATCACAGAAATGATATTAAAGTGTGTATCTAAAAACACTTTTTATTAAATTTTGAAAATAAAAATATGCTTTAAAAAACAATTAATTCCACAGCATCATCTTTAGAAATGTGTCATAAATTGCATTTACCTCTTGCACTTTCTTCTCAGGGGAACTTTCACTAACTGATATCGCTGTTCATGGCTTTCTTCTTCCTGACATTAACTTTCTAATAAGGCAGAAGTTCCATTTTAGGTCAGAAATAGGAATGCAGCATCTAGCATCCCTGACCATTGATTATGCTAAGCTGGTGGTCTTACAAGTTGGAGTCTGGCAACATTACCTGAAAGTTACATTTTCTCCAACTGTTTTACATACTGAACAAGAGAAATGGGTATTTCTTGAAATTACCACTCTTTTCACTCCTTTCTTCAGCATAGTTTGAAGCAAGGAAACCCTCAAACATCTACAGTGGCTTAACTTGGGATGTAGTAAACAAAAGCCATCAGAAACATAACAGAAAATCTTCAGCTTTCTGGATCTGAACAGTGGAAAACATGTAAAGACCCCCAACAAACCATAGAGGAAAATGTGAAGATTGATCTGGTTTCAATATGTTACTACAGTTAGTGTTTAAATGTAACCAGCTGCAGCTTAGTGAAATGGAGTGGGGAGGAGAGAAAGAGAAAATACAGTCCCACAAATAGGGAAAATAGCCCTTTGGTCAAATTTGGATGTGGATGTGAGGACTGGTTTTTCTTCTTCTTCTTTTTTTAAAAGACACCCCCCTCATTTTCAGTGCCTGAAGTCTCAGGTGTTAAAAGATGAGGAAATAATGAAGTACCACTCGAATGTCATTTGTAGGCAATAACATCTGCAACCCTGCGAGAGTGTTCCAAATGTATGAAAAGTATGTGGCTTGCCTTACATGTTTAAATTTAAACCTGTTGCTATCTGTCCCCTCTCTGTCATTTGAAGGTGAAGGTCATGATGAATGTTGAGCACATGAAGAGCCTAATGCTGACAGCTAACCAGCCAGGTTTTTATTTTGGAACACAGGAATGAGCGACTTGCAGGGCTGAACTAACCCCCAACAGATCACTGCTATTTGCCACATGTCCGAACTCATTCCAAAAGGTGATGATGAGATGAGAGCCATTTATCGGGTGCATCTAGAAAATTAACACTTATGTGTGTGCACATTTCACTTGGCCTTGAGCCTTTCCCTGAGTTTTCCCCAAAGTGTGTGGTCTCCATCGCTACCACTAATTCATATAACAAGAATATATTGATTTTAGGAAATGGATCAGCTGCTGAACAGCATAATGGTGAGTAGCACTAAATGGTTGCTTGTGGTACCTGGTGGAACAGGCAGGAGTCTGGAAAGTTACTGGGTCTGTTGACATGGCGATTGTGGGAACTGTAGTAGAAAAACTTTCTCAAGCTCTGGGAACATTCAGAGAGCCTCCAAAGGCCCCATGTTTCATGTATTCATGTATGTGCAGAAAATCATCAATAAGCACTGAGGGGGGAAAAAACTTCAATAAGCATTGAGAAAAAGGGAACCGATAAATGGGATTTTACAGTAGTAAATTTTGTTTATTGATTCTTATTAAGTTCAGGGAAGGATGATTAGGAATTTGATAATTCTACACCTCCGAACACTGACAAATTTAAAATGTACCCCCTTCCTGAGCCCACATGCACCACAGCCAAATAAATCTAAAATAAATGGAAAACCTGTTGGTGTCCTCAAAGACACCTAGGGACTAGAGATTATAACTTCCCTGCCTCTTATTTTTCCCCTTTTCTATGTACCCTATTCCTTTGGTAGACACTTGTTTTTCAGAATTAATTTATTTCGTTCTGGTACATTGTGGGATTTAGAAAGGAGGAAGTGCTTTTACAAATTTTCAACCTTTTTGATGCAGAATTATCTAAATTCCTAATCATGTCTCTGTGAACTTAGTGGAAATAAAAAAGAAAAAAACTGCCAAGTATTTTATCAATGTAGATTCCCATTTGCCAGCTCCCCTTCAAAGAAGGATTTAGCACATACTATTCTAGGCAGTGAAAGCCAGTGTGCTACATTGTGGTTTAAGTACTGGACTAGGACACTAGGAGACCATGGTTTGAATCCCCAGTGGATTCCTGCTGGGTGACCTTGGGCATGTCACACTCTCTCAGCCTTAGAGGAAAACAATGGCAATCCTCCTCCCCCGAACCAACCTTGCCAAGAAAAATCCATGATAGGGTTGCCTTAGAATTGCCATAAGTCAGAAATGACTTGAAGGAACCCAGCAATAAGTAACAGTATTGTAGCCTAAATATCATTAAGGCACCATATCTTGTGTGATTTTGGAAGCAGGAACAGGGTTGATTAGTACTTGAATGGGGTCTGCCAAGGAATATTAAATGCCGTAGACAGACTTTTAGAGGAAGGCAATGACAATCTATGTCTAATTATTCCTTGCTTATGAAAAATCTATGAAATTTATGAGGTGGCCAAAAATCAACAGGTGACTTAAAGGCGTGCTTACTATTTAATAGGTATGTCTTTTTCTGGACATAAATCCATCATCTTCTGGATGTTCCAGGTATTGCTTGAGCAATCTGAATGAAAAGAAAAACACTGCATCTGAAGAAAGACTCAAACATGAGAAACTGGGGACTATTACAAGCAGAAACACGGAAGGAATGGTACCTCCACCTCTGTATGTTTTCCTCCTTTTTGCCCTGGAGGGAATGGAATGGAATGGAATAGAATTGGAGCCAACTGAGGTTTGACATGAGTTATCCATAAGACATCCACCATCACTACTGTCCTTGTTCATTGATCCAAATAGTCTTGCAAGTTATGCAGCACATGGCTAAGGAGGTGCTCCAACCATCTGACACATCATTGGTGTTTTGGAGCTATCCTTTCCACTTTCATTTGACCTGGAATCAGTGGAGCTGTCCTATGACTTGGCTTGTTATTGTTCAGCCAACAGAGTGGACAGTTAAGACCAGCCTTCTTGTTTTCCACTGAATTCTATTTTAGCAATAGAATGACATGTCTTTCCCTCTTTCCCCTTTTAATTCTGTTTATTCCCTTAATTAAATGATATTTGAACAATTTTCATTTGCTGTTCTTTTCTCTTTTTGTTTTTGCCATAAAATTGCGACAGAATTGGTTTAGCTCCCTAGTTACTGTTTCTGTGGCATCTATATTGTCTGTCTGTTTGTATTAGCTTGCCCTCTTGCTTCTGATCTAGGGCATTCTATTTGTTCTGCTGTTTTTACAAATTCCAGTCTCTTGGAACACATCTTTCTCTTTCTGTGCTCCTTTAATTTGCTCTTTAAAATAATTATGAATTATTGTCTGATACAGTTTTTGAGTGGAGCAGTTTTCATAGTTTTTCTTTTAAGTGGCTTCCACCCACATAATTAAATACTCTTGCTCTTTTATCTTTTCTTTTCCTTCTTTTTTTTTGGGGGGGGGCTCTTTCTTTTTCCCTTTCTCCTCATTTTCTGGCTATGGTGAGTTCCTTCCTTCCTTCCTTCCTCATCCTGGAAGAATTACAAGTCCCAGCTAGAGGAGCCCCAATGAATCAATGGGGTTTACATAAGTCCTGACTTACTGTTCAGCAATTGATTGAACAGCCAGTTCAAGTTGGCAAATCCAGGCAGGACTGCCTGAAATCCTGGTTTGCTACTGTCAATCAGTATAGATCAGGTGTGGGAAACATGTGGTCCTCCAGATGTTGTATGACTGAAGTTCCCAGCATTCTTCACTATCAACTACTCTGGTTAGTGCTGCTGGGACTTGTGATCCAAAAATATCTGGAGGCTACGTGATTCCTATCTGTGTTAACAGATAATATTGGGCTAGATGGATATGGTCTATCATTTTAGTATTGTTTGTTGTGGGTTTTTCAGGCTATGTGGCCATGTTCTAAAAAAAATTTATTCCTGACGTTTCGCCAGCATCTGTGGCTGGCATCTTCAGAGAATGCTTTGCCTGGAAAAAGTTGGGTGTATATATACTGTGTGAGGCTGGGAATGCAGAAGTGATTTGCATCTGTATTGTTCTGTGCTGATGGCCGACCTCAAGCTGGGAGGCTAATGCAAAAGAGGATTAATTTCTGCTAATTGGTGATCATTATCTGCTGGGAAAGCCCCTGACTCTGAATGGTTTCCTATTTGCATTTGCTGAGTCTTTATTTTGCTATTCCTCAGGACTGGTAGCCAAGTTTTGTTCACTTTAAGGGTTTCTTCTTTCTGGTTGAAATTATCTAGATGTTTGTGAATTTTCTGGGCCAGCCAGAAAAAGCAGTAGTAGAACATGCCACAAACCATCCTGGGCATAAAATACTGTTTGAAAACACTGAAGTTCTGGACCATGCCAACCACTATCATGTCAGGATGCACAGGGAAGCCATTGAAATCCACAAACATCTGGATAATTTCAACCGGAAAGAAGAAACCCTTAAAGTGAACAAAATTTGGCTACCAGTCCTGAGGAATAGCAAAATAAGGACTCAGCAAATGCCATTCAGATAATGATCACCAATTAGCAGACACTAATCCTCTTTTGCATTATCCTCCCAGCCTGAGGTCTGCCATCAGCACAGAACAATACACATGCAAATCACTCCTGCATTCCCAGGCTCACACAGTGTGTGTGTGTGTGTACGTACACACACACACACACACACACACACAACTTTTTCCAGGCAAAGCATTCTCTAAAGATGCCAGCCACAGATGCTGGTGAAACATCAGGAAGAAAATTTTCTAGAACATGGCCGCATAACCCGAAAAACCCACAAAAAACCATGGATGCCGGCCATAAAAGCCTTCGACTTCACATTTTACTATTCTTTCTCTTGCAATTCTCATTTCAACTGTTAGTTTTCAGTCTGTGACTTTTTTATGGCACTTCTTCTGTACATGTGAAAAATGCATATGAAAAATGATTCTGATTGTTCCACTTAAAATGGCTATCTCCTTTTCTTTTGATCTCTGTGTAAAATACTTCCAGTGCTCACTGTGCTAAGCCAAGTAACATTTCCCTCTTTCTGAACATTGTTTATTGAAGATGACTTTTTAGCCATCTTTCCATCCTGTATTTTCCTCTTCCTCAGATTAAATGCTCAGATGGGGTTTGATGAGCTTTCCTCTTTCCTTTATCCCTTGTTGTGAGCTGGGAAACTCGACAACTCTCCCACACTGGAAAGTTGCCTTCTCACTGTGTTAAAGCCATCAGATGGAATCCTCTATAACCTAGAGTTATGCATTTATGACTGCTACATATTCATAATCCCTACATAGCCCCTATATAGGGACAATGAAAGTCCCTCAGTCCCTACTTACTGGGCAGCAGCCACAGTGATTGATGGGAATCTATTCTCCTGTTGATGGTAAGCAGCTAGTTGATGATCCCACCCACCCCTTTGCATGAGTAATTGCAATGGGGGATGTTTTTGCCTGTTGCACTGGAGATTCCTCACAAGGGAGGGTAGACCTGTCAGTCAGCTGTTTCCCAAGCAAGAGGGAAACAGATCCCTGTTGACTGCAGTGGCTGCTTCCTGGTAAGTGTGGTTGGGAAGGAGGGAACCAGCCAGGACTCACTGCATAGCACCATAACTACAGTGCCTACTCATAGGTATCTCACATACACAATTGTGGTCATCTTCCTTTTCTTTTAGTGTCAGAAACAATATATCTCCCAGTACAGTTGCTGGGGAATAGGACTAAAAAGTTTCAATGGTGTTTATGTCTTGCTTGTGGGTTTTCTATAGGTCTTTGGTTAGCCACTGTGATAACAGAAAACAGGACTAGATAGGACTTTGCTATGATCCCAGCATGTCTTTTCATTTTGCTTTCTTCACACATTTCCCTGCTATTTTTCACTTTTTCTCCTCTCATTCTTCATAATCTAGCTATAATTTTGGTGGAAGGACCATTTCTGTAATTCTTCTTTCTAACTGTGTGTCCTTATTGTTTACATATTTAATACATATTATTTATGTTACTACTGCTATGACAATGGTGACAACTGCAGAACTTCACCTTGAAAATGGTTAATACATTGTTATTTCAAAGCTCTCAGGGTTGCAATGTCTTCAGCAGGCTGAAAGGAGTAACAGACAACTTTGCTTCCTACAAATATTTCTTGCTAATCCAGGTTTGGGCAATGCATGGTCCTCAAGATTCATACCCTCCAGTATTTCACAGATGAAAAGCAGGATATCTGTGGCCATCATCAGAGCATGGTCAAGATTGAAGCTATTGAATGAGGAAGGTCAGGAGTCACACAGAGCAGCACTTTGCTTTTACCCTGAGACTACTGTTAGGGTAAGCTTTTGCCTCTCCTATCCCCCCCCCCTACTGAATACAAACTAGTTTTGCATCCTGAACTCTGTTTGCAGAAGTTGAAGTAAGCTGAGGACAAAGGGGGAAGTAGGGGGAGAAGGAGAAGAAAAACCAGGATATTTTAAAAGAAAAAAGTGGAATGACAGAGGATTATTCAGGAGTGTTTCTGCCAAACTGAGACAGTTGGAGGGTATACAGATGTGGTTCAGTTGTAAATCCTAGCAGCCCTACGAAAAGATCTGGAGGGCATACTATGTCCATCCCAATACTATTCCATTCAGTACTTCATCTTTCAGTCACAATATGTTAAGGTCATACACAACACAGACACAACCTTAGCTCCTTCAGTAAATAGTCTTTGTCATCCCTAAACTAATCTTTCTCTCCTTAATCAAACTCGGAAACAGTGTAACACTTAGGTCTATATCCTATTTTAGTCCTGACAAGAGTCAATTCTCGGAATCCAGTAGATTTACCTAAGTGTTGATGCACCACTCAACAACTGATTAACTCTGTATGGATCTACACTAGTTGGGACCAACCATTATTTTTTAAAAAGGCAGGGTGCCAGAACCAGGGAAATGTCCATTATTTAAATTAAAGTGTTTAACTTGTGACCTTGCTGGTATCCCTGCACCTCCTATCAGCCAGCATTATTGGTTGTGCTGTCTAGGATCGATGCTAGCTAAAGCTCAGCAGCATTTAGAAGTGAAAGGTTGTCCAGTCATGATTTAAATAAATTAATTATAAGATGTATCCAATCATTTATTACAATTAAAGTCATCAGGAAATTTCTATATGGTGAATTGGTTGTGTGAAAGACCCAGCCTAAGCACAAATCACTTTCTGGACCTTTTAGGCCTGGATTTCTCACAAATAACTCATTCTTTATATACTAGCTGTTTATATAGGTGTTTAGTCAATCAAGATAACAGATTCATTTGCATGTGTGTTAGGTCTGAGGCAGAGGAATCTGGTCTACTATTGCTTTAAGAAGCCAAATTTATGGTCTTGTGTATCCACAGCCATTCCTGGCATTGTTTCCCATGTTTGGTTCACATGACAAATCATTGCCTACTGCTTACCCTGTGTCATTCTCCATGACTGCTCTAATGATTCTTCTTCAGAAGTCTAATTCAAGATGCTGGTTTTAACCTCTACAACCTTGCATGGCCTGGGAACTTAATACCTTCAAGACCACTTCTCCCCACATGAGCTCAGTCTAGTCAGAAGGCCTCACCCTTGGTTCTAGTTATGACAGCCGCCAATCCAGACTTTGTGACAATTGCTCCACACACATGCAAGGAAAGAGGAAAACCAGTTCTTTCATGGTTTTTCAGGAGGTGTGAAAATCACATCACTTCCACTAGGTTTTCACCTGACATTATTTCTTCCATTTTTATTTCCTGACTTCCTTTCTACTTCCCCTTGCAGCCGAGGCATATATTTTTAATTAGATTATGGGTTTCAAATTGTATTTCTAAAATAGTAAACAGTTCTGAACTTCTCAGAGAAGCAATACATTTTAATGAGTAAACTTGAGAAAATAAGTGTAAGGCTTCTATGAAAGTGCATTTACTTATATGAATAAAGAACCTCATCGCCTCAAACTTTCCTTGGTTATGGCAAGCTTCCCTCAACCTTTGTTTATTGTTTCTAATATATTCAGTATTCTTGTACTCTGTGCTTTTATTCTATATTTTGTATTCTGAATATTAAATGCTTTGTAGGTTGGTTTGTGGGGATTTCCCCCTCAAAGTGTCACAAAATAAACATTACCCAGCTTTCCCTTTCACAGTGGCTGCCTGCCTGGAACAGCTTCAGTTCTGAGTCAACCCTGTATAATCTGTTCTGCTAAAAACATAGTACAGATTTTCCTAACATCACACTTTCTAGGTATGTCTGGTACATCAGTCATCATATACCCAGGATGGCTGGGGATTATGGACAATATAATCCATTTTACTGGGATGATGTTGAATTAGAGAAAGCTGCCACAGCTTATCTAGCACGAGCCTTTCCACAGGTTTACAGTGGTGTGGGATGGAATTACACACACTAATGCAAGAAAGTTCAACAATTTTCCAAAGCCACAAGACAGTGATATCTTTATTGGACCAACCAAAATGCACAAAATACGTTTTGTAAATTTTCAAAACTCCACTGGCCTCTTCATTAGGCAAAGAGGTTAAAAACCCATACAGGAGGGAAAAAATATGATGATGCTAGAAGTCACAAGCATGTATTTTGTCAAAAATTCAAGTGTTCAGATGGTGAAGAGACACATTCATACAGGAAGGCAGCTCCTCCTTCAGAAGAGGGGCAGAACTTGGAAAGAGACCAGCCATGAAAATTATAGTTATTCCACAGCCCTGAGTGCTCCAACTGACTATGACCATCATGAGCTAGCTTAGAGGCAATGGGCTCCAACTTGCAGGTTCTCCCATGCCTAAGTGGTACAAGTGAGACCTCTCGTCTAGATTTCTGTAATGCACTCTACATGGGGCTACCCTTGTACCAAGCCTGAAAGCTTCAGTTAGTACAAAATATGGCAGCCAGACTGGTCACTGGTACATCTAGGTTTGACCATATAACACCTATTTTAAAAGATCTTCACTGGCTGCCTATTCGCTTCTGAGCACAATACAAGGTGTTGGTTATTACCTATAAAGCCCTACATGGCTTGGGCCCGAGTTACTTGAGGGACCGCATCTCCCCATATAATCCGCCCCGCACACTCAGAACATCCGGGAAGAATCTTATGGAAATTCCACCTTCCAAATATGTTTCTACATCCCAGATGGCCTTTTCAGTGATGGCCCCGCGAATCTGAAATAGCCTTTCCAAGGAGCTCCGTTTGACGACCCCTCTAGAAACATTTTAAAAAGGCTTAAAACCTTCCTTTTTTGTCAAGCCTTCCCCCCTGATAAATGAAGTTGTGTATGCTGATGCCATTGATTCCCTGCCTTACCTTGATGTATGACTGTGTTTTAAATTTTGTATAATTGGGTTTTTATCTAGAGATGTTTTGTAATGGTTTTTTTTAATGGTTGCAATGATTTTCTACGGCTGTAAACCGCTTTGATCTGTGGAAAAGCGGTATACAAATAAAAAAGGTATTAAGTGAAAGCAAAGCTAAAGATGGGAAACACAGTACAAGCCACTGGGCTGAATCGGGTTGCTGCTGGTAATTATCTGTGAATATTTGCAGAACTTTTTCCTGTGCTGTTGACTGCTGCATAAACCTAGGTGAGTGTAGCAAGAAGGGCATCAGAAGTGAACACTGGACAACTTTCTTGACCTGTTAATGGTTGGCAGAGTATTTGATGACAGTTGCAAGAATCTGATGCACAGCAGTATCCTTTACAGCAGTTTAATCTTTGTCATCAAATCCTCCGGCAGCCGTGATTAATAGCAGCACTTGAGCCTGTTTCGAAAGTTGTATATTTGGCAGCTATGAACTTTGATCTATGGTTTCACTTTAAAGAATCATTATGACACAAACGTCTCCTGTGATCCTTCCATCTAATTAAACCACACACAAATACAACATGGAGAAATTTGATGCTATTGATATAAGCTCTGTGTTTATTACGATATTTTAGGCACTTTATTAAAGTGGACTATCATTCCAAGAAAGATAGGAGATAAGCTTCCTAAGAACAATAATATCAACCAGGAACACTAGGATGGAGAATTTCCCAAGACTAGAGCTGGCGAGAAATTGACTGTGTTGATTTACACAGCACCCTAATTTCAGTTAAGGGCTTAAATGTTTTAACCCAAGCTAAAATTACATTAATTTAATTAATCCAGCCCAGTACATACTGTGCCACCTACCATCCACTTTTGCTTCCATGGAATAACAGCTGCCCACAGAAAGGAGATGTACATTAACTGCACATAGAAGTGTATAACTTCAGTCAAAAGCAGATAATATCAGAAATCAGTGTCGCTGCATACACAAAATCAGCAAGGCCCACAAAATGTGCAAATATATAGATTTTACAAATTAGACTAGGCCCATGGTATCTGCTAGGGTTTGGTTCCAGGCTCCCTGGTGGATAACAAAATCCATGGATGCTCAAGTCCCACTGTATACAATGGCATGTTAAAATAATATCTCATAAAAATGGCAAAATCAAGGGTTGCTTTTTAGAATATTTTCATGCCGTGGATACAGAATCCATGGATAAGGAGGGCCAACTGTGTGTGTATAGTTAAGCACACTAAACAACTGCTCATAACGCAATTATTTTATGATCAGACTCTGCCATATCTCTCAGCCCAGCTATAGGTGGAAGGGAGGACTTGGTTAGAGCTGGGCTGCATTCTGGTTCCCCCATGCCACTTCACTACTAGGATATCTTGGGGAGGAGACTATTAGAAAACAGTATCTGCAGTCTGTTTGGTAGGGATGTTACTAAGGAGCTTATCACTCAGCATTTTAAACTGACTTCAGCCTCCCGGGCTGGAACCGGGATGCGGGATGGAGGCAGGGATTATCGCACACTGAATCACTGGCGAACCGCCAGCCACCATCAGCCCAGGTCCCAGCCGTGCTCTGCCAACACTTTTTAGAAGCCGGAAAGCTTTCTGACTTCTAAAAAGTGCTGGTGTAGTGCAGCTGGGACTTGGGCTGATGGCGGTGGTGATTTAGTGTGAGATAATATCTGCTTCCATCCCGCATTCTGGCTCCAACCCAGAAAGCTAGAGCTGGTTTAAAATGCTGAGTGATACACTTCTAAAAATTTTCCCCAGATTTTGGGAATTCTGAATTACTGGGTCTGGTTTCCAAAATGAGTCATGCAGACTTTTTAGTTTTACACCATATTTTACCGACATGCATATGCATTTACGTGCATAGAAAAAAATCACTGGAACAAGCAAATGTAATTTGACTGTACATAGAGCCCTGTCAAGGTTCTTTTGGTGTGACACTTTACCAGCGTGTGGGAATCCACGCATGCAATGGTATGATAGCACAGAAAAAGAATGGTAATGACTCATATGTACCACTACATCATGATTTTGCCCTCTTCTGCTTCTATTGACAATGTTTTATGCACACTAATAAAACAGAGGAGAAATGGTTGCAAACAAACTGAAGCCACAACAGATTGTGTTTGCTCCAGTTCTGGAATTAACTGAGAAATTTTACCAGATGAACTGGAATTCAGGTGAATACAGGACAAAGTGAGTGAGAGGAACAGTACATGCAGTTTGGTAATGGACCCAGGTACCTGAGAGAGAGAGTTCCTCTCTTGTTGGAGGTCTCCAGGAATATGCTGTAGGGATGTTCTGGCTCTGAATATCCTATTCTATGAATAAATATTTTAATACTCTAAGGTAGAGTTGGGGAAACTGTGGCCTTCTAGCTGTTGTTAGACCCCAACTCCATAAGCTAAAGTCAACTGGGAATGTGAGAGTTATAGGCTGCCATCCAACATTCACTCAACATAACATAAATATTTGCATGGGACAATACACAGTACCATAGCATTAAGCCATGGTAGTTAAAGTCATGTCAAACTGGTTTATTTCTGCAGTATGGATGGAAACGCAGATAGAACTTGATCACAGCAGGCTCATAAGGTGCCACAATTGCATTAGTGTAGGAAATTTCCAATCTGTGCTTAGATCCTAAATGTGTCTATTTTGCAAGATTGTGAATCAGTTTGTGAATTATTTGGATAGCACATGTATTGTATGTGAAAATACCTTTTTCTCCCACATGTCTTTAATTTGGAAGGAAGGTGTTGAATACAGGCCTATATTATATTTCCATTCTTGAAAGAAAATGGTAAATTAGCTTTGTTTAGCAAAGATGTTGTAATCCAGCAGTGACTTTATTCCATGTAAATCAATACATGAGCCACCAGTCTGCTTTTTTCTACCAGCAATAAAGATCTTGGAGGGGGGGAATGGGATTTTTGCCTCTCCATAAGCATTCTGCCCCCCAAAATTCATTTCCCTTCAGTGCCCAAATTTCTAGCATTTTAGAGAATGTACTGTTAGTTCACACCCAAAACTTGTATTTGTTGCATATATCTAAACTGTATTTCTAAATGCTCAACTGAATTTTAAATTACTCCAGTGCTAGAAATGTATAGATTGGAGAAAAATTCGTTTGAGGAGCAGGATTTTGATTTGGGGACATTGTCCTTATTTTCTTTCTCCTGTAACTACACGCCTCCTGTCTTGTACTCCAAAATTCCCTCCGGCTGTTTTGGATTACAACCTTCATCATCCCCACATTTGTTGGAGAAGCCTGCTCTGTAAGTTTAGAACAGAACCAACCAATTCAAGGGTTTTTCTCTTTTGATTTCAATGCAGGGTGAATTGACTGTGCTGTTCTGTCCACAGATGTGGTGTGTGTTGCAGGTGGAGCCGCTCCTGTCACCAAAATGGCAACAGATGCTGAGTCTGAATGCAGCTCTGTTCTTTCTTCTTGCACCTCTGCACAAATCAAAGTTGGAAATGTGGCTGGAGCTCTTTTCAAATATCCTAGCTCCTATGCTGGGAGCCATATGTTGCCCCATCACTGGAACGCCAAACTCCTATAATTGTAGGAGGACGCACACTGTACTCGGTGTAGTCTGTTCTCTCTTTGGCTTTGACTGACACACTTTGGTAATTGTTACAGATGCCAGAATACATCTCTTTGAAGTTGTGTGCATTAATATGGGGGACGTGGGGGGAGCACTTTCAAAGATGTGGCCCAACATTCTGTTTTGAATAAGGATATATTGCATAACATCTGTCACGACCACTGCTGCTATTGCTATAGCTTCCATTTTGCACTGAAGTCTATCTGGTTAAAGTAAAACCAATAATAAAAAAGGGAAATTGTACACAAGTTCTATGTGCACAGCCAGCTTATAAAATGCAGTGGGATCATCCAGGAGAGGAGAAAGTACCCCACTAGCCCATTCACACTACACAGTTATAGCACTATGCTTCCACTTCATCTGTCATGACAACATACTATAGAATCCTAGGGTTTGCTGTTTAGAATGGAATGTTTAGAATTTAGATATTTAGAACTCCTCTGTTGCCTCACTAAACTACACGTCCCAAGATTCCATGGGATGCACCCATGGCAGTTCATGTGGAATCATGACGCTGTGTGTAATGTGAAAGGGTCTAGAATGTGTAATGTGAAGGGGCCTAGAAGCCATTTTGAGAGAAACTTGTCATGGCAAAATGGTTGCACCCTACACACATTCACCACTTCTTGTTTAGTCCATACACACTGGGTTCTCTGCAGAATAATGTTGGGACAGTTCATCTAGAACATCATTCTTTGTGATCCATGCTTAAACCACTTATCTTTCATGATTTCATGAGATGCAGCCATGGCACTTTAAGCAGAATCATAGTGCCATAACTGTGTACAGTGAAAGGTCCCTTACTTTCTGAGAAAAGAAGGCCACAGGGCATATAAGTCTCTAGTCTTGGGAGCCAACAGTTCATAGCCTCCAATTGTCCTGATTTGGCAGGGACAGTCTCAACAACAGAGGGGACAACAACAAAAAGTGTCTGACTTTTTTAACTACTCTTAATGTGCCTTCCTTCCCCACCCCTTCCCACTTTTCCCCTTTGTCTTCCACTTACTTCCATTGCTGCAAAATGGATTCAAAGCACAAAAAAAATTAATACTTAGCAGTAAAAAGAAGAGAGAAAGGGGAGGAGTTTTGCCCTTCACAGGAGGCTCAGACAAAAGCAAACTGCTGCAGGCTCTCCTAGCTTCTGCGTTTGTCCTCATCAATAACTTTTGTCATCTTGACCACACTCTGATGTTGCTTGGCTACAGACGTCCCAGTTTTCATATGTGAAATATTGGAGGATATAGCCGTAGCCTAGAGCTTGGAAAGTTGCTTTTCAGATTATAGTTTCCAGATTACCCGCCCCCCGCCCCAGCATGGTCATCATGGGATTCTGTGAACAGTATTAAAAAAAAAGGAACTTTTCCAAACTCTGGTCAGTTCTGAATTGGATTCCACATAGGAGACATCTTAGCATCTTGAATTATCACTGATAATCTACTGTCCGGTTGTAGGAGCTGCTGTGCTAGCCTAGTGATTCAATGACTTGGATTCTTCGACACTGAAACTCAGTCAAGAACAACCTGGCCCTGATCCAGAGTTTATAACAAAAGGAAATGACAGCACACCATCCCATCTGACAGGAGTAAGAAAGCAGAGCTGTTGAAATGACAGACATGATCACTGAAGTCTGCTAAAGAGATAACAACACTTCCATATGAGAAGAAGGGTGGAGACGAAATGAGTGAAGAAGAAGGGAAGGAAGGGGGGACTAAACAGCTGTTTGACACAAAGGGATCTTTGGTAGTGAGAAAGGATTTCTGAGCAGACAAACATTGAAACAGAATGCCAGTACCTCCTGGGTCAGCAAGGCCACATTGTACAACTGGAAAATCAGGCAACATAGGGAAAACCTTTTCACAGTTAGACAGGGGTTTTTGTTTTGTTTTTTGGTCATCTACTGTGTGTTACCTATTTGGTACAAAGCATAAGTGCTATGATTGCATATCTGTGTATTTTGGTCATGCTGTAATCAATTATTAATCTGCCTTCCAAATGGATTCCTCTCTTCAGGACTGAGGCTCTGACTCAGTAGGCACTGTGTTTGTCATCAGTCACAGCTGCTTTGCCTGCTAGGGCTATAGAACCAGGACCTGACAGGGCTCTGTAGCAAAACACCTCAGCAGAGAGAATGGGAGGACCATAGTGACTATCTAGGGACAGGGGGAAGAAGAAGCTACTGTTTCTACTGCTACTTGGACTTCTGCCTTCCAAGTGCCTTCTAAGAAGCAGAGCCCTCCTTCCAGTCCGTCTGGTGCCATCCGGCCATGGAGAGAGAGATGCAGGCCCAGCTCCATCGAGCCTGGCCTGAATTAAGAAGTAGAGCCCTCTCTCCAGTCCATTTGCCTTGGTCCAGGCCTCAGAGGGAGAGAAGAACCGTTGGACCTGATCCCCTTCCCCACCACCATTCTCTTCTCCTTTTGTGTTGTGTCTTTTTAGATTGTAAGCCTGAGGGCAGGGAACTGTCTAATTAAAAATAATATAATTGTAAGCCACTCTGAGAGCCATTAGGGCTGAAGGGCGGGGTATAAATACTGTAAATAAATAAACTGGATCGGTTTGAGTTCGTGAGTACTGATGATGTGGACAAGATCCTTGGAAATGTGAAGAAGACGACATGTCCCCTCGATCCCTGCCCATCATGGCTGGCCATCCATGGGGGTGATGCCTTGAGGGCTTTTCTTAGAGATGTCATCAATGCATCCCTTAGGGAAGGTTGTGTTCCAACTTGCCTAAAGGAGGCAGTTGTTAGACCACACCTGAAAAACCTTCCCTGGACCCCCTGGATATGAAGAACTACAGGCCTGCATCCCATCTGCCATTTTTGAGCAAGGTGACCGAGAGGGCTGTCGCCCTTCAACTCCAAGCCATCTTGGATGAAACTGATTATCTAGACCCATTTCAAACCGGCTTCAGGACAGGATATGGGTTGGAGACTGCCATGGTTGCTCTGGCTGACAATCTTTATCTAGGCATTGACAGAGGAAGTGTGACCCTGTTGGTGCTTCTAGACCTCTCAGCGGCCTTTGACACAATAGATCATGACATCCTCTTGGAACGCCTGAGAGAGTTAGGAACTGGTGGCACTACACTCCAATAGTTCTGGTCCTTCTTCTCGGGTAGTTTCCAGAGGGTGATGCCCGGGGACAGTCGCTCCTTGAAAACGGAGCTTAAATGTGGTGTCCCTCAAGGCACCATACTGTCCCTGATGCTATTCAACATTTATATGAAGCCGCTGGGGGAAATCATTCGCAGACATGGGGCAGAGTGTTATCAGTACACTGATGACACCCAGATATATTTCTCCATGTCCCGATCAGCAGCTATGACAACAGATGGCATTTCTCCCCTCAATCTGTGTATTGAAGCGGTAATGGGCTGGATGAGGAAAAACAAACTCAAGCTGAATCCAGACAAAACAGAGGTACTTACAGTAGGGCCCCCCAAACCAGGTATAGGGTTGCAACCTCTAGTCCTAGATGGGGTCACAGTCTCCACAAAGGACTGTGTTCGCAGTCTGGGGTTGCTCCTAGATCCGTCGCTTCACATGACGAACCAAGTGAATGTGACAATCAGGAGCGCCTGCTGTCAGCTCTGGCTCATATGCCAGCTGCGCCCTTTCCTGGAAGTAAAGGACCTAGAAACTTTATACATTCACTGGTAACCTCATGACTTGATTTCTGTAACACGCTCTACATGGGGCTACTCTTGTGTCTAGTCCGGAAACTTCAACTAGTGCAAAATATGGCAGCCAGGCTGGTCGCTGGAAAAACTAGGAGTGACCGAATTACACCCATCTTAAAATCTCTTCACTGGCTGCCTATTAGTTTCCAGGCACAGTACAAGGTGTTGGTTATAACCTTTAAAGCCCTACATGGCTTGGGGCCAACCTATTTGAGGGATCGCCTGCTTCCATATAATCCGTCCCGCACCCTCAGGTCCTCTAGGAGGAATCTATTGCAGCCTTTAAAAACCAGACTAACTGCTACCTCCCAGAGGGCCTTCTCTGCAATTGCTCCCAAACTATGGAACGGTCTGCCAGACGAGATCCGTCAAATTGCCAGCTTAGACAGCTTTTAAAAAGCTGTCAAGACGGATCTCTTCCGGCAGGCCTTTCCTGAATAAAAGGGCCGGCCACGGAATGACTGCCCCCCATCATGTATTAGCCCACCACTCTGTCCTCGTATTGTGTGTGTGTGTGTTTTTTTTTTAATAAATATTTGAATTGTATATGTTTAATCCTGTTTTAAGGGGGGGAATTTGGGACATAATTTTGTAAATGTGGATTTTAATATGTTGTGAGCCGCTTTGATTGTCTTGTAACAGAAAAGCGGGATATAAATAAAAGTATTATTATTATTATTATTAAAGTGTGTTGCTCATAGCCATTTCTAGGCACATAGAATGTGCAAAAATATGTGTACATTTGCATGCTACACAGCTATAATCACTGCTCCATTACACATGTGCAGCCTCTGAAACCCAAAGATCTGTAGAATTATTGCATCGTAAGGATTTCTCTCCCCACATCTCTTCAGAGAGAACATGTGTTTCTTGAAGGAACATTTTGTCTTTCAAAAACTGTCAAACTATTAAAGGGAGAGAAGAAAGAAAATAAAGAGACCCACTAGACCAGTTTTCCCTCACCAGCTAGTGTCTGGGCAAATTGGACTATGAACTCCCCCCCCCCCCCCGCCCCCAATTATCCCTATCCACTGCATCCCAGCACATCTGGAAGGCACCAAAATGGGGAAAGGCTTTATTAGATTTTTGCTTTAAACAAATTGGAGTTCTCTAGTCACTTAAAACACATTTGCACAGAAGGAAGAGTCTCTGAAATCAATGACTCAATTTTTCAAGTATATTATAAGTGTGCAGGTCTTACCTGATAATTTGAAACTTCTTTAAATGTTTTTTGGTTTTTTAGGAAATGGGCATTTGCTGTTACAATACACAATAATTGTACAACAAATGCATATATAATATATGCATTTATAAATGATGATGAATAATGTTGCTGTTTTAAATTTTAAAAGGATTTGTTTGTTTAGTCATTCATTTATTTATTTAAAAGCCATCTATTTTTGGTGTTCCTCTGGAGCTAATCTCTCTCTTTCTTGTGTGAAACATGGCTGCTAATATATGCATTTACTAACATCTTGTGAACATTGTGGGGGGTGGAATAAGGGGGGAGAGAGATCATGTTCATCCTGAGATTAGGATTAGGTGCCTGCCTGGAATGTCATTTGATCGGTCCTGGCAAGTGGTTGTTCCCTGCCATCCCTCAAGCACTCTTTGACATTTGCTGATGACTCAGTGGATAACTGGCCTAATTTGTGATGGGCTTTTTAGCAAGCTGAGCAGCAGAGTTTACTAGCTTGGAGGGGCTTGTTACCAGAATTAGAAACTTCTTCCAGATTCCCCCACCCCTTCTCAGTTTTTGCTGCAGTACTTCTGTCTCTGTATTCAGTATGACTGAACAGGAATTTGATAAATGTGCACAGAGAATATAAAGCTTTCTGGATTTGAAAAAAACATTTTCAGCACAAATTTTCAGTAGTTTGCTTCTGCTGTACCTCTGCTCTCCTCTTCTCTCCTTTCGATTGGTGCAAACTCAGTTTGCAGCAATGGAAGTAAGCTTATGACAAAGATGGAAAGTGGGAGGAAGAGAGAAAAACAGGAGCATTTTAAGAGCATCTGAAGAAAGTTGGATGACATTAATTGGCACAGTCTTTGCTAAATTGAGAGCGTTAAAGGGTATGCATTGTAAGCTAAGAAATTCCTCTTAAAGATTCTCATATTTCTTTCCTCATGCAGATATATTTTTTAGATTTTTCTTTTCAGGGCATTTAAACTATGAAAGCAAGCTGCCATCAAGAGACCTTGTCACTTGTAAACTGCTTTGGGTCCTGGGGAAAAGTCAAGACATAAATAACATAAAATAAATAGTCTGGTTTTGAATATTCTATGAAAGTAGCAACAGAGGAAATCCCAATGGCTTGTCTGTCTTCTTCCAGGTTTTATGAAAAAATGAGATTTCTGTAGCTGACAACAAAGTGGTAAAGGGCCTTGTGAAGGTCAGTGATCTGCATGGAGCAGACTGCATGTCCTGCATGGCAGGGGGTTGCACTGGATGGCCTTTGTGGTCTCTTCTAACTTTATGATTCTATGAGGTTCAGTTCCTGATATCTCCAGTTAATATGGGAATGGCTCTTATGTGAAACCTCAGAGACCAACTGCCAATCAATGCAGACAATACTTAGCTTAGATGGACTGTCAATCTGCCTTGATCTACCATACCTTCCTAATATATTGATATGCCTTGTATTCTCTGTGGTGAAATGCATGTTCCTCAATACAAGGCCAGGACACATTGCTGCAGTCTCATGTATATCTCCTCTCTCCCTTTGTAGGAAGCCTGGGAGCAGCAAGTGGCCATTCACAATGCCCCCACTGATGCTTTAGTAGAGTGTCTAAAATAACAGAAATAATATTCAGTACACTGTTTGAAAGTTTCCAAAACTGGATTTTTTTAATTCTTAAAATCATACCTTTTCATTTCAGAATAGGAATAGTTAATGAGCCAAGTGGTACAATACTATCTCCAGAGATAGGAATCAAGATAAAGGTTTCTTGTCACACTTCATATGTTAATTGGCTTATCTGGTACCAGGACATTCTTCCTAGTAGTAGCAAATGTTCTGTGTATGGCCAATATTAATTAGGCAATTGTCAATGCCAGTTAGTTCTACATTTTTTTTCTCCTCTGACCTCACTGTCTACAATTTCCATATCTCTCCCACCATGTGTATAATTCTGGTAGCACCTCATGAAATGACCTATAGTTTATGAAAACTTATGCGCGCGCGCACACACACACACACGGAATACTATATGAATTATTGCAAAATTTAATGACATTTAAGACATATATATTCTTTGCTTAGAAGTTTTTTTTAAAAAAGGCCAAAATGTAAATGAACAGATATTTTACAGTTTCCTTGAAAGTGATAGAGCATATATGAAAGAGTTGGCAGTTACAACAGGCTGGAGTAAAATTATAGGGAGTGGAGAGGACATGAAGGCATTTCTCCCTCAAATGGGTATTATATCTCCATGCCATGAAATTTTCCTTCACTGCCCAAATTTCTAGCATTTCAGAGACTGAGATGCAAAAAATCATTTAGAATTCCTCTATTTGCTGTCTTTGAATTCCCTTGGTAAGTTTTCCTGCCCCTTTTCTTGCCTAAATTCTATTTCTATTTCTATATCTAAATGCCCATCTGTAGTTTTAAGTTACAACAATGCTAGAAACCTGGGGAGTGAAGGAAAATTTTATTGGGGCCAGAATTTACCTCCCTCCCTCCTGATAGATAGCTGCCAACTGAGTTGTAAAAACCCACTGGCACATTACAGACCGCCCAGAAGGGGCAGTCTCGTGCCGCTGCCGGTTGCTCCATGAGGGAGCCACAGCAGCCAAACCGCGTGGCTCCCTCGCAGAGCAAAAAGAAGCCCCAAAATGGCACTTCTTTCCGCAGCATGGATATGACGCCACAAGGTGCCAATGGCGCATTTACAGCATCATATGTGCTGCGCAACATGCGGACGCAGCGCGTCTGCTACATAAAGATGGTGGCCCCTGTGTGGAACGGGCGCCGCCATTTTGTACGGACTCAGTCCGTATTAGGGTTAGGGGCGTCCGGAAGGGACGCCCCTTTCTAACCCTAATACAGACCCAGTCCGTGCTATTAGGCCCATTTGTAACGGGCCCCAGTTAGGCCAGCATAACAGGTTGTATTTGGGTTGTGGCAAAAACTAAATGAATTTGTTTGTATTTTTAAATTAAAGATTTTCAAACAAAGCAATACAATAAATTTACCAAAGAAACCAAATGAAGGTTGTTCTTGAAATCCACACATTTTTCCGCCTATGGAGCCCTACAAGTATAAAACCAGCATAAAAATCTGAATGCAATGCTTTCTGCATTGGTACTTAACGTACCTTTTGAAAGAAGTAGAGGTCAGAACTCTAGTTGACTTCACTGGCCTCTACCCTGACCAGCTACGTGCTAAAGCTACTGCAAGAACAGTGATTGTGGATAGGTTTAATTCTCCCTCACCCCAACAGAGTGGCAGCAGCACAATTCTGTCTTGCTTACAGAAAAGTGTTTTAGAGCCACAGCCCCAAATCCCCTCCCCCCCCCAATGTCCAAAGGGACAGAAATTCTTTGCCACCCACATAGACAGCTGCTATGCTTGCCTGCCAATCAGAGACATAAAATCTGAGTCCGAAAGGGGCAGAAATCCTTCACAGTTTGGACACTTGTGTGGAGACAACTAATTTTAGCCTCAGGATGATATGAAGAATGATTGAGACAGGCACTTGTCCAAAGCACAGCAAGGGTTATGGCAGCCTTATGGTCAGCAACTGCACAAATATGAGGCAGGCCAAGGTTGTGAGAAGAGTTGCCACCGCTTATTTGAAGTGAGAAACTACCTCCTCTCTCTATTTATTATTACAGCCCTTGGGTCTAACAGTTCTGAAAAGCAGAATTTTTCTTCCTTTCTTTTTGCTCCAGGACTGAGTTTACAAGAATTTCTTCTGTATTTAAAAAAAACAAAACAAAAAACAAACAGCATCAAAATAAAGACGATAGGGCCTTAACATTTCACAAGATTATTCATTTTAGCAAAATATGCTTGAGACACCTGTTTGTTTTTGAAGCTGCTTAAGCTTAGCCCAAGTATTAGAGGATCTTTCGTAAAGGCAATGGTGAGACAATTCTTAACCCAAATTCTAAACTTAGGGAATCCATGTTTCTCCCAGTGTTTTTTAAATGCAATTCCTCTCACCCTCAGGCAACTTGTTCAATGGTAAGGGATGATGGGAAGTGTAATTCCCAGTTGGAGGGCTACAAGTTCTCCAGACCTGTGCTTTCAAATGTTAGCACAGTGCTTTCAAATGTCCCAACTGCTTTATCTGCATTCTTTAGCCAGGAACTGTACTACAACCCTGTAAAGAAGTCAGTCACTTTTATTATTAGATCCCTAGTGCAGATGAGGAGCGGGGTAGGCTGAACAAAAGTGGCATGCCTAAAACCACCGTGGTAATCTTTTTAAAAATTGTAATGCTAAATCTTTTTTTGGTGTGCCAAATTTCAACTATACACCGCACTGCATGTGCATGCACATACCTCTAGTGACATACCCATGCTCAACTAGGTGCTTGTACACAGGTTTTACTGCTCTGTTCCAGTAGATAAACCTGTGCACATATTTCTGCCAACTAATGAAGATCAGCACTTCTCCCCATATTTCAACAGCTAACGACAGGGGTGCGGGCTTTTTGAAGGGTCTATCTAGATCAGAGATCAAGATTGTGGACATTGACCTCAGGTAAGCACACAGCTCCCTATTCAGCCAAGGAAATTGACACAAAAGTCTCCTTCAGCATACGACATGTGGCTTCTATCTATCTATCTATCTATCTATCTAGGCTTAAAGTTTTGTAGCTGAGCTGGAATCCCATAATGATGGACATCTACTAGATAAACAATGTGATCACATAAGCTTATTTGCTTCTCACTCATCACCCTCTCTCCTTCTGTCTGACAGGTGCAAGGACTTTTCTGCTAGCATCAGTGCAACAGGAACTACAGATCATGCTTAGACTACTGGATGGGGACAGCAGGGTGAATAGGTTCCTTATTAAGGTATCATGGCCAGATTTCCAAGGAAATTCAGTGCTTTTTTGGGGAGGGGCTTAACTATCAGGAAAGGAACAGGTTAAGCAAAACAGATACACACAACATCATGATTTA
This sequence comes from Sceloporus undulatus, assembly GCF_019175285.1. NCBI lineage: Eukaryota > Metazoa > Chordata > Lepidosauria > Squamata > Phrynosomatidae > Sceloporus > Sceloporus undulatus. Next base: position 822,222 of record NW_024802941.1, on the reverse strand, counting down.
TAATAGATATTCCAAGTCTGGCATTTTAACCTCATGGTCAGTTGCCTTGGATGGCTCCATTTTGTACCACAACGACAGCGTAAATATGATCTTATAAATAGACAATGAAATAACTCCCTTTTCATCAGGAAGTCACAGTTAGTGAGTATGAGCACAAGAGCACATCTATACCTGCAACAGAATTATAGGATGACATATTTCCTGGATTATACCACTTTAGACTGCAGGTAGGAATTATGAGGATGACAATAATTGCCTTATAAATTAAATTATGCTAATGTATTATAGTGGTTTGAGTGCTAAACTACAACTCTGGGAGAAATGAAACCCACTAGCAGACCTTGGGCAACCCATGCTCTCTCAGAAGAAAGCAATGGCAAATCCCCTCTGAACAAATCTTGCCAAGAAAACCCCATGATAGGTTTGAATTTGGGTCACCATAAGATGGAAATGACTTGAAGACACACAACAACAACAACAACAACAACAACTTATTATATGCTATGAACAGTTTAGCCTTTATTGGAGCAGAACAATATATATGGACAGTTTCAGTAGTTCAGAATCCATAATAGCAATAGCAGCTTCGTTTATATACCACTTCATGCTGCCTAAGCCAGTGATGGCAAACCTTTTACAGACCGAGGGCCCTAACTGCAACCCAGACCCCACTTATTTATTGCAAAGTGCCAAGTCTCTTTGGCTTTCTAGTAAGAAACTCTGGCAAACTCTGTGCTAGGGCGACAGCCTGCGTGTCCACAGACAGGGCTCTGAGTGCCACCTCTGGCACACATGCCATAGGTTCGTCATCACTGGCCTAAGCAGTCTCTAAGCAGTTTACATCTGTAAGCTAATTGCCCTCAACACGCTGGGTACTCATTTTAGTGACCTTGGAAGGATGCCAGCCTGAGTCCATAACTTTTCATGAACTTCTATGAGTCACAATCTATTTCTTCAGATTCTAACTTGAAACTTTGAATTGCAAATGACAGTTAAACAGGTAGATCTAAAACAATCAATCCATGCAAAGTACCTTATAAACATCCTATATTAATAACATGTATTAATATTTGTTATTATTATGAGCATTAATTGAAAAGGAGGCACAGTATGACTGATAAGAAATAAAAGACCTTGGCTACAGGCATACTTTATCATCTTTAGCTCCCTCTTCAGGGATGGATGGCATCAGATTTGGCACTGTTCGGCACCTGCAAAGGCTGTCAACTCTGTGAAAGGACTTGCTGCTGATGGCTGGAGCATCTTGACACTATTGCTCTCCCTCTTTGTTGTTGCTGCCTATTGACCTATCCTCTTGAGCATGTGAAGAGCGGCAAGGGTTGTGATGTAGCAGGATCTTCCATGTACCTTTCACCATCTCTTTGAGTGGTTGCACAGATAGGATACAACAAAGCAGTGTGTGTAGAAGGGTTGTGAGAAGGTCATCTGCATGATCAGATCAGAATGTAGTAACATGACTAACATGGCTTCACATAGATTTTGTATTTCTTGTTCATATTGTCTTATAATGAAGTTGAGGAACATGCAGACTGAATATTGTTGGATTTTGATTCCCATCATCTGACAAAACCCAATAATAAGGGATAATGGGACTATCTTGAGAGCCACACTAATCTCTCTCTCTCTCTCTCTCTGTGTGTGTGTGTGTGTGTGTGTGTTTGCACACGCCCTCAAATTGTTTCTAACCCAAAGGTGTTGGAAAGGCTTGTTCAGAGGGGGTTTGCCAGTATCTTTCTCTGAGAAAGTATGATTTGTGCAAGGTCACCAATGGGTTTCCATGGATGAATGGGGATTCAAACCTTGCTCTCCAGAGTTTTAATCCAGCACTAAAACTACTACACCTCACCAGCTCTCTGGATGTAGGTCCTATTAAATTCAGTACGATATATTTCTCAGTTGACATCTGTAGGGCAGCAATAATGGATTAGGATTCATGGAATTGCAGTCCAGCAACATCTAGAAGGCTACATGTTTCAACCTTTGCCTCAAAATGTGGCCAACTGAGGAGTGGGAAAGGCAGTGAGCAGAGGGAAAAGCTGAACAAGCACCCAGGCACAATGTAGGAAAGATAAGAGAGAATGAAGAAGAAGGTGGGTGGCAGAAAATAGGAAGAACAGAAAGAGAAAGAGCACCAAGGATGAAGGGAGAGAAACATCAGCTGGGCTGGTGGGTGAGTGACAAGAAAGAACACTTGTGTAATTAAGGGGTGAGAAAGACTGCATGTACAACAAGGGATAAAAGGGAACAGGGTAGGTGTGCAGGTGAGGAATGTCTTAAAGTGTGTGTATGGTAGGGATGTAATTCTCTTCTAATTTTTTTCTCTAAGGAAGTGACAAGTAGTTTTACCAGTTTTCTTCCCATTGTGAGAAAGTCTTGGGAAATTACACAGATTTTGAAGCCTATATGCAATTTAGGACTTATCCTGTACAAAAGTCACACATGGCTGTTTTGAATTTTCTGCACAGGAAACAGAAAATGTTGTTTTCTATGCTAATCATCCACATCTCAGTTTTATGCAGAATAAGCCTAGAACTGCAATGATTCTCATCAGTCTAGGACTTTTCTTGTCAGGCTTTCTTGAACTTGAAAAACATAGTGATAGATATAGCTGTGTTAATCTGGAAAATCAGTATGCAAATGGATCTTGTAGCACTTTTTGAAACTAACTGGAAGAAAGAAACTGATAGCTTTTGTAGACTTGAGTCTAGTTCCTTAGATGCATGCAGTAGGGTCAAGTCTATGAAGGCTCATGCTACCAACTTCTTTCTTTTAGTTTGTCTCAAAGGTGCTACAAGATCCCTTTGCATATTGAAAATCATGGGTTTTGGCCTTTTAAAAAAAATCTTTAGAGTATTATTTCCACTTCCAGCATGTATGAAGAAGGAGTAATTAAGTAGGTGGGAAGGAAAGAACACCACGTGAGATGGGGGGGGGCATGGTTTACATAGGCCATACAAAGCTAGGCAAGTCTCCTTTAAAATAAAGCAAGCTACCTGATAGCCTACTGCATTTCTGTAGGACATTCAGTCCCAAAGTACAAAAGGAATTTTGTTGAGTTGCTGCAAGTAGCCAAGTTATCTTGCTTCTCCTTTCGTGTTAAAAGAAATACAACAGTTACATGTTGTGTATTTAAGGGAGTCCACCCCACTCTCAAACATTCTTAGACCTCACCTCTAAAGACTAATCCAAACTCCAGGGTGCATTTAGTGTGAATTAACTAAGATTATGAAACATGTTTTCATAGGATAAATAAAGTACCCAAATACAGGGCAATATTTCTCTCACTCACATGAGTGCTGAAAGGAATTCCATCATTCTTCTTGGCTGTCATCAAAATAGGACAACTTGTCCCCACCAAGCTGGGTCTTCACATACCCCCTGATGTGGCCCACTGAGCCTGTTTTGCTTAGTCCCATGGCTGGCAGTTTACTGATTCTCCAGTGCAGATAAAATAACAGCTGACCCATGTATGATATTATTTTGTATGAGATCAGGCGCTGATATTCTTTTTCTTCCCTTGTTAATAGTGCTGAACTGAAAGCTAAAAATGTACGAAATCCAAAAAAATTATTTAGAGCTCTCAACAGGTCTCCCCCTGTTCATGTTTGGCATGCATGAAATTTGGGAAGCAGGCCTAAAAGCAGCACAATGGATCTTTTTGTCTGACAATCCCTTTGTGAAAGATTACAGGTTTAAGTGCTTACTTTCATTTCATGCAATACTGGCAACAGATGGAGACATACAAAGAAATGTATTTAGGCCTACTTGCTCCAGTTATTTGGATATATTCCCAGCTTGCTGCTATGGATCGGAAGCCTGTGTAAAGTAGGCCCAAATGTATTACTGCTTTGCTCTCCCTATGTACTCTCTTGGATCTTGGTAACCAGCATTCTGCTAGTTAGCATCAGCAACATTTGATGCAGTGCATTTAATTTAGAAACTAGCAGCTGAATGATTATATGACATCGTTTCTCAGCTCCAGCTCAAACTTCTCGGGACAACTAAGATAATTTTTTCTCTCTTTCTCTTTCATTTTTCTTTTTTTACTTTGCACCAAGTTCACCTGATGTGTAAATTTAAAACAGTTCCTCTGCTCAGTCCAATTTGCAGTTCAACTAACATGAGATTCCCAATAAAAAAGGTCACGAGAAAAATTTGTAACTATTTTTTTAAAAAAAGAAATAGCAAATAGTACAGAACTAAATTTTCTATCATCTGAGGGAACTGTTCCAAAAAGCCTTGTGGGTGTGCTAGAAATAGTGTACATCAATTCCACACACAGCAGGAAGCCTAGGTTCAAACTGTTACTGGGAAAGTGCTCGTTTTTGAGTGTAATTATAGCCAGGCAGAAGAAAAATGCATCAGAATTTTTGGGAAACCCTTTGGACATAAAGAATGGAGAGAGGTCCCCACGAATTATGCTGGTCATTGTCTATGCTGTGCACCAGTATCTCCTGCCTCTATATGGGACAAAACAAAGCAGGCCATATGTGCATCTCCAGCATACAGATTTATAAAGAAGATAAGAAATGTCTACTAATGTATCTAAATGGGATCTCTGCAAATAGGTGTTCCACTGGTCAAGGGGTGGACTTATTTTTGTGAGTTTTCTTTCCTTTCCCTTCTTCTCAGTATTCTTTCCTTGGCCACAACCACTAAGCACTTGCTATATGCTTTACATGCTCCCATGCCTGCCCATTTACTATTCTGGAGCAGCTTAAAATGGCAGTCAAGTTTATATAGAGAAAAGAAGTTTGTGAAGTCAAAAGCTTTCATGGCTGGTATCCATAGTTTTTTTGTGGGTTTTTCAGGCTATGTGGCCATGTGCTAGAAGAGTTTATTCTTGATGTTTTGCCAGCATCTGTGGCTGACATCTTCAGAGAATGCTGACCTGGAAGACAGTGTGTTTGTATGTGTGTGTACACATACATACATACTGTGTGACCCTGGGTAAGGTGGAGTGATTCCCATGTTAATATGTGTATTGTTCTGTTGTTGATGGCCAGGCCTCAAGGTGGGAGGATATGCAAAAGAGGATTAGTGTCTGCTAATTGGTGATCATTGTCTGTTGGGAAAGCCCCCCCCCCCTAACCTGAGTGGTTCCTCATTTGCATTTGCTGAGTGCTGATTTTCCTATTTTGCCGGACTGGTAGCCAAACTTCGTTTACTTAAAGGGTTTCCTCTTTCCTATTGAAGTTATCCAACTGTTTGTGGATCCACAAACTATAGAAAAGAAGTTTATTTGGTTTGCATTTCCTAGATTAATGTGCAGATCAGAAAGATCATTATCTCTCAAATTTCATGATTCCCTGAATTTTGCAGTGCAGTCACCATTTCACAAACTGTACCCAGTAATGTATACACTGAAGAAAGCCCTGCCAACAAAAAATGATGCATATTTTAGGGAGAAATGTGTACGAATATAAATATAAATGTTGCAGGGTTTTTTTTAAAAAATGCATACTGATACAAAATTAGACTCAACATTTTGACTGATATGAAAAACTGCACAATTGATATGTGACGTTACCAAGGACTGGAAATAGATTGTTTTGTCCATTGCTACCAAAAGTAGGCAATTGGGTTCACAAATATATTGTTGGGGCCAAGTAGAAAACTTTGGGATGATATTTGAATTTTGGGAACAGTTTAAGGGATCCTGGATTTCAAAATCCAAATTAGCTCAGTTGATGCCTGTGTAGTGTATATCTAATAACGTGTTGTTGGCTATGTACAGAGTGGGATTATTTTTCTATTTTATGTGTTTTTGTCTCCAGTTTCTCGACACAATGATGTGACTGCAATTGTCAGTTTTTAGCCATAAGAAGTATAGAGTAAAAGGCAACTGATCTTCTAGTGAAGGTGTGGGCAAACTCTGGAGTCTGAAGGCCATTTTGTCTGGATCTGGGACTTTCTTGGGTTTTGAGTCTTCCATTTTAAAAAAAATTCCCCACAGTTGTTTGTAGGGATTTGTTTTACCAGGGGCTAGGACCATGGGACACCAAAATTTGATGTCCCACCCAGTCATGGAAATGAAGTGGGTGATTGTGGGCAAGTCAGACACGCTCAGCCTCAAAGGAAGGCAACAGCAAATTGGAAATGGCTTGAAGGCACGGCGAGCCAGAGCATAACAAGTAGGAGTAGAGTGGGAAAAGCACACACATATTTAATCAAAATGAGGTTTAGGGGCTGCTCCTACTCTTCTCACGGGCTGTGGTGATTTCATATACAGAAGCCAACTGGACTGGCAGCTGTATCATGACAGCATCATGAGGGCAACAAATTAGTTTAGAGGGGGCTGTAAGCTCTGACCTCCAAGGGAGAGAAACAGCTTCTCTCATCTTCATGGTGGAGTTGGCCTTGGGTTTGGGTATCACACATACTCTGCTGCCACTGAAAATAATGTAAAATTCAGCCTCTGTCCTTAGGGACACCAATGAATAGCAGATATTTTCCTAGTAAGTCATGAGTCCTGGCCTCAAAGGAGGTGAGAGCAGGCTACTTAAGTTTTTTTTTAAAGGAAGCTGGAATAGGCATTTGCTTGGGCCATAACATAGAGTTTTAGAACACAAAGCATACCTCCTTAAGTCTGTACTTGTCCCATCCTTGATCTTAAATAACATATATGGTTCATTTTTTTGGAGTCATGAACCACCTTCCACCTCATAGATAAGTGAGTTGATCTCTGGCAGTCATTATATCTGTGATTTATAAGGAACACAGGGATCTGCATTACCAGTGTCAAAGTCCACCAGTATTTTTTAAAAAAACAACAGCAAATGGGTTTTTTATCTTTCAGCATAGTGCGTAGTGGATGCATACGATACATTTCTTGGTCTGCATACAATCAATCTAATGTAAACCATTATCTTCAAAAAAGAAGACTACATTAAAACCACTTTTACATGGGCCCATATCTTAAATATGTTTGACACTCACCGTTCCCATGGTCTCTTGTGAGCTGCATGACCACTGCAAGATGTTCATCTCTCTGTAGCATAAAACAAGTTCCCAGTGTGACGAAAACATTCAGGGATAGTATTTCTAATGAGTATGCTGACAGGCCAAAGAGGGAACACTTAGCAAATATCAAAGTGGCCCTTTAGCTTTCATTTTAAGTGGTTTCAGAACTTTTCAAAGATGAGACAAAATATGTGAAGAAACAAGTCACTGGATTTACACTGTATTTGTTTGTTTAAAATATTTTTATGCCACCTTTCATGTGAGGGTGGGGGCGCCTCCTCAAAGCATTTGCAAGGTAAACATTTAAAACAAAATATGAAATGGAACTAACAGAAACTGCAGCAAAACCCAATTAAATATAAAAACATTTTAAAATAAAAAGTGGATTGACTAAAAATAAATAAATAAATTGGAATAAGAATGAAGAGTTATTGAACCACTGGGTATATCAAAGGCATGCTTGATATTTTGTAATCATATGGTTCCCCTGCCAACTTTGGAAAGATGACTTTGGTAGGTTCCTACTAATGTTTGAAGAAAAGTTTATTTCAGTTTGTTTAAAACAGTAATAATGGCTATGTCTGCACAGACCAAACACAAAAGCCTCTCCCAGTTCCATCAGTGGGGAGACTGGATGATATACAGCCCAAGGCCTGGTTCTGGTGCTAGCAGACTGGATGACATCCAGCTTACCTAGCACCAGAACCAGGTTTTACTCCTCCTTACCTTGGATTTTAATAAGCTGCTAATTGTTCTGGATCTTAGGGAAGATTGGGTTTGGCTCAGCTACCTGGTATGTCTGCCAGTGCACTCAGTTGCTTGCTTTGAAGTCAGAACAAGATGCCCAGCCATGTTACCATTGCTGGATACCTGATTCTGACCTCAGAGTGACGTGGTAGTCACTTCAAGACACAGAAGCGGTAGACACACCAGGCAGCTGAGTGGGACATGCACACAGCTGCCCCGCTTCAGAATAGAGGGCTTTGTAATGGAAGAGGGTCAGGACAGCTCCAGAGGCAGGTTACCTAGGCTTCCCTGCTCCAGTGCAGACAGGGTCAGCATCTCTTTTCATCCCTGAAGATTTCCCCGAGTGAGTTTTTATGAAAAGTCTATTAAGGAACAATTGGTTTAGTGATTGAAATTTGAACCCTTGAACCTTGTGAAAGGAGATTATCACATGCCTTTTTCTCCTGAGCTGGGCACAAGTTGGGCATGGGCATAAACTGCTGAAAAATGGATGTTATCACACCACTCTGTGTCCAACTTGGAGGAATCGTGTACCCAATCTGGACTTCTCCCTGACTTCACAAAGAACAGGAAAGTCCTAGACAAGTCTCTACAGGCTAATGGTTATTCCAGCTCAGACATCAGAAGGGCTGCCAAACCAGAAATATCCAGAGGACTGAAGACAAGCAACCACCCAAAGGGAAGGTATTTTTACCATACATCAAAGGAGTCCCAGACAGAATAGGGAAACTGGTGAAGAAACACAACTTCCAAATGGTTTACAAACCAACCAAGAAAATCCAGCAAATGCTGCGCTCAGCAAAGGACCAGAGAGGCCATCTCACAGCCGCAGGAGTTTACTACATACCATGCAGCTGTGGACAAGTCTATATAGGGACCACCAAACTCAGTGTGCAAACAAGAATCAAGGAACACAAGAGACACTGCAGACTGAGTCAGCCAGAAAAATCAGCAGGAGCAAAACATGTTATAAACCACCCTGGGCATAAAATACTGTTTGATAACACTGAAATTCTGGACCATGCCAACAATTGTTAGGTCAGAATGCACAGGGAAGCCACTGAAATCCATAAACATCTGGATAATTTCAATTGGAAAGAAGAAACCCTTAAAGTGAACAAAGTGTGGCTACCACTACTAAAAAATAGCAAAATCAGGATTCAGCAAATGCAAATGAGAAACCACCCAGGGTCAGGGGCTTTCCCAGCAGACAGTGATCACCAATTAGCAGACACTAATCCTCTTTGCATATCCTCCCACCCCGAGGCCCTGCCATCAACGACAGAACAATACATAGATTAACATCCTCCCTACCCAGGATCACACAGTGTGTGTGTGTGTATCCATATCCAACTCTCTTCCATGCCAGCATTCTCTGAAGATGCCAGCCAAAGATGCTGGCAAAATGTCAGGAATAAATTCTTCTAGAACATAGCCACATAGCCTGAAAAATCCACAAAAAAACTATGGATGCCAGCCATGAAAGCCTTCAACTTCACAAAAGTGTAATGTTTTTTTCCAGCACAGATACTCGAAGCAACTCAGAGGAAAGACAATATAAATTGAATGAACACGTTATAACTTCCTGTTGTATTCCAAGAGAATTTTTAGTATTCATACTGCTGTGGACATACATCATTGTTTTTTGAGAGAATTTTGGTTTGGGCCAAATTGACATAAAAGACAAAAATGGGGAAGCACCATGTAGTATAGCCCTGTCTGTTAAATGTGATCCTGCTTCTCCAGAAGCAAAACAAGCAATGGCTACTATTTACCGTGAATGCTGAGCCTTATGACTGGCCTGCAACGAACAGTCTGCCAAGTTCAGCTGTTGTCCAACCTTCATTTTTCCACCAAATTAAAGCAATGAAAACTTTGATGGCTTGTACTAAGTCGCATTACGCTCTCCCACATATTTTTGGCAAAGAAGGGAGGGCCACCATTCTGTTTGTGCCACCATCATGAGTTGTGCTCTCCTGCCAATGTCTGATGAGATGACAGAGTATGTGTTTAATGTGAGTGAGAGGTCAGCAGTCATCCCTCACTCACCATTTTTGCAACGTACAAGGTCTTTTGAGAGCTTTATGATTTCACCTTTGACCCAGGTAATAAATACACAAGTACAGAGATTATGGGATGCATGCCTTGGCTGTCTCAGCCCTAACTGCTCAAGAAGAGGTTGAGAAAAACTATAAAATAATTACATTGCTTGTGAATTTGTCAAATTCTTGGATCTACCATAGGGAGAAAAAGATAAAGCAAACGAGAATGACAAAAACACAACTTTATTATTAGGATGGGGAAAGTCCATTGATAAAAAGACATTCAGTAATGTAAGCCCAGTCATAAATACACTTACCTGGGAATAAGTGTCAGTGGACACAGGCAGACTGACTTCTGAGTAAGCATGTATAGGCTGTATGTATATCTGCTGAAAGGAGGCATAGAATCTGATTGACATTACACAGCTGGCAAAAGTTGCACCCAGCTACATGAGCTGCCTCCTCCTTACCGATTTTAAAACGATTGCTCATGTCTTTGAGTGTAGAAAGTGCATTTAAGCTTTTTTCTGTAGCACAACTCAGGGTTCATCTAGAAGGGATAAAAGTTTCTACTTCTTTTTGTTTTGTTAACTGCCTATGCCCAGGACTGCACCTGGGAATCTAGATTCATTGAAATATCCCAAATTTCCTTCACTCTCCCCTCCTTGGTGTCCTTCCTTCCTCCTCCATTGATCATGTTCCCCATCTAGATTCATGAAGCATTTTAGAAATTGATTTTCAACCATTTACACTGAACCTTCTTTATTATTATAGTCAAAATAGTAAAGTACTTTAGGAGTATTATACTAGTTAAATATTAGAGTCATTTTGTTTTGGTAAAAATAGTCCCCTTTCCATCACTCGAACTGTTTTAAATCTGTGACTTGGAAACATTAGCTGTGTTTATTAGTGGTGGCCATCTTAGCCAGTTCCAGGATAATACAAATGGAGAGCAAAGTAAAGATTCATTTCATTTCAGAAAATACTGATTTAAATTGACCTAGGAAATACAGTTGGCCCTTCATATCCACAGATTCTTTATCTATGGATTGGAAATATTTAAAAAAAGATAAAAAATCCAGAAAGCAAACTTTAATTTTGCTGTTTTATATAAGGGACACCATTTTACTATGCCATTGTATTTAATGGGACTTGAGCATCCATGGATTTTGGGGAGTCCTGGAATTAAATCCCAGCAGATACCAATGGCCCACTGTGAGAATGAAAAGTCCTTGATAATGCTGGGAGTTCCCAGGAAATGTTTCAGGATAAAGAAAATACAATTTGTACAGTTTGAGACTCCAAAGCAAAATAAATTTGTATAGTTTGGGACTTTCAGGGAATTTTTTTTCTCACCTGGAGGATCTCAGTTGAGTCCATGTACCAGATTTATGATGATCCTTGATCCTGATTCCTGGTAGTGTCTGAGAAGCTATCTCTCTTAGGATTTTATCACACCAGCTGGTAAATTGTAATTGGAGCAGGATCATTGTGCCTTTGGCTGGGGATTATCACATGACATTGGCTCTCTTCGTTGTTCTTCCAGTAGTCCATGATTTAGAAAGTGTTTCTTTTAATTAATGCAAAAACTCTGTTAATGACCCCCTTCCCTGACACTATTGTGCTTCACTAGAGTGGGAATTCATTTCTGCTTTAATGCTGTTCTTGGGTGGTGAGAGGGTGGTCAGTGTGAGTGCTCTGAGCATGGCCTAAGTACCCTATTCATCAGGTATGATGGAGAAGGGATGAGAAGCCAAAAGTTTGCTCACTGCTCCCCACCCCTTTTTCCAGTCTTGTTCCAGAAACTCCCTCCTTCCCTCCCTCCTTCACACACACATACATAAGAGCCTGGAAAAATTGCTGCAAAACAGGCATAGTTTAAGAAAGCATTTATTTCATTAGCCCGCAACATCTTTCTTGCTTTTTTCAACCTTCAGCCATCCTTTAGACTATGTTCAAATATAAATAAAATATGTAAATAAACAGTCCTATGTTTCAAAAGATGTTTTCTTCATTGGGCATGGAGCTGACTAAACACTAGCAGATAGATCAGGTAGACAGATCAGTAGTTGCTTCCTGCTTGCTTTCATCTCCCAGCACTTAGGGCAAAAATAGACCAGTGGAAGAGGCAACTTAAAGTAACTGCATGTTGCATCCCCAATCCACTTTGAAGCCACCTGAAAAAGGAGCAGCAAAAAGCTCACACTGCAGCCAGAAGCTGGCTTCATTACACTTAAGTGGTGTGTGGAGTGTAAACGCCATGCTCCCAGAGTGTCATGAAGCTGTCCCTGTATAATCAGCCAGGCAGCTTCTGGGCAGCTTCCAGGTGGCTTGGGAGTGTGCAGCGTGTAAACGCCATGCTTCCAAGCCATCCAGGTCTATTCTGGCTCTTATTGTGATCCAAGATGTGACGTGACCAGAGGCAATCACATTACACCTATTTTAAAATCGCTCCACTGGCTGCCCATTGGTTTCCAGGCACAGTACAACGTGTTGGTTATGACCTTTAAAGCCCTAAATGGCTTGGGTCCAACCTATCCTCGGGACCACCTCCTTCTGTATAATCCAGCCCACGCAGTCAGGTCCTGTGGAAGGAATTTGTTGAGCCTATAAAAACTAGGCTGGATGCAACCACCCAGAGGACCTTTTCTTCAACTGCTCCCAGATTATGGAATGATCTACCAGAGGAGATCGCGTTACCAGCTTAGACAGCTTTAAAAAGGCTGTCAAGATGGGTCTCTTCTGGCAGGCTTTTCCTGAATAGAAAACCTGGCCACCAATTTGAACCTATTACCCCTTATGAACTTTGCTATAGCTCATTGGCTTGACTATTGATTTTAATGTATGGTTTTAAATTGTTTAATTTACATATGTTTGAGGGGAGGGTGGGATATGGGACTGTATGGAATTTTTAACTTGTAAGCCACCTTGGTTGTCATTGACAGAGAGACGGGATATAAATAAAAGTTTTATTTTATTATTATTTATTTAATTGACCAGAAAGCCCCCCCTAAAGGGGAAAAAGGCATTTTAAAACATAAGATGGTTTTCATTTACATTTATATTTTGTGTGGGTTTGTGTGTATCTCTGTGTATGTGTGTGTTTGTATTCCTGTGCACCAAAATAATGTCTTGGCAGTGTGTAATAAACATTTAATGCAAACACCACTATAATCCAAGAAAGGTTATAAGTATGACATAAAAACGAGCAAACCTAATTGCATAGCATTTCTAGAAATAAAGTTATTGTAGTGGGAGAAGAGCCCTTGTGTGATCAGGCATTTGGTTGGCACAAAGGAAATTAATATTTTTGGCTATACTTGCACTTTCCCTCAGTGAGGGTTGGTGGCAACCATCTCAGTGGAGTGGCGATTCTGCTCTGGGTTTTACTGTGAATGTTAAAGGAGCTATCCAAAGAGATATTTTGGGGATGGGGCTCAGCCTCTTGGTCCTTACACATCTGTGGGAGACTAAATCCACCAGGTGTTTACCCAAATTCTAAAGATGCTACCCAGGCTGCTAATGCCCCAATCTCAAAATAGGTTCACCACCTTGGATAATAGCTACTTGAGGATTTGCATTGGAACCCAGAGTGGATTCACTATTCCACTAAAGTGGAAGCCACTAGCCCCTACTGTTGCCCTCTATATTCCAATATGTCCAGCCCCCACTCTGTGAATCCAGTGTTTGCTGTGTTGAGTAGGAAGACCTGAGAAAGTGTTTAGACATCTTTGTTTAAAAATGAGTACACCATTTCACTGTACAATCACCCCTCTGTATCCACAGATTCAACCAACCATGGCTCTCTCTCTCTCTCTCTCTCTCACTCACACACACACACACACACACACACACACACACACACACATATATATAAAATTGAAAAAAAGCAAACCTTTCAGTTATTCACCATTTTATATAAGGGATACCATTTTACTATACCATTAGATATAATGGGACTTGAGGAACCACAGATTTTGGTATCCATTGGGGGTGGTGGTCCTGGAACCAAACCCCAGGAGATACTGAGGGCCTACTTTAATCTGGAACTCAGCTTTATCAGATAACAAAGTTTGAACTGCAGGGAGCAGGACAGCAGACAATGAAACATAGGATCCTGGGCTAGTGCCTTCAGCCTCCCTTGTTCTGGTTGAATACCAAAAACAGTTCTTTGAGATAATGATGATGATGATGAAGATGATGATGAAGAAGAACTTTCATTTTAGATTGGGACTCAAGCTGGCATATTTATTTATTTATATCCCATCTTTCTCCTGGCAAGGGAGTCAAAGTAGCTTGCAAAAAATAAATAAAATGTAGTCTAGTTAAAATTGTATTTACAAATTAAATTGATTACAACATAGTATATATATATATATATATATATATATATGCCAGCATTAAAATAGAATTAAACTACTAAAAATATTAAAACAATTTAAAACACACACTTAAAAATGATGAGTGAACTCCTACATTGCTGACTTAATTACAAATGTGCAACTAATGTATCTTCTGGGTTGACCCCCAGACCTCCCTTTACCACCAGCAGCCACACCAAGGGATGAAGGTCTGTTCTGCTGCTGATCAGGGTGCATCAGGATGCTGTTTCCAGACTAGCAACCTGCAGCATGATGTAGAATTACAACAGAAGGCCTGCTTCTGATTGTTGCAGCCTTGCTGACTAATTGAAGGAGGCAGGAAACGTCATCCTGCTGAGTCCTAACTGCCAGCAGAACAAACCTCCATCACTCAGAGCAGCTCCCTGGAGTTTAGGGTGCGATAGGAAGCATTTACAAATGTGACAATAGTGCCAGAATCATGAATACACAGTACAGCTGAGTACAGAGTATTTATGGGTCCATAACTCGAAGTTATGAATCAGTAACAGCAATACAGGATGCTAGCCAGTAAGCAGTTCAGACAGTACAATTTAATATATTATCCTCCTAAATGCTGTTTTCCAGCCTGCTGGAATGAAAAAGTCTTCACCTGACAACTGAGGAGGGAACCATTCTAAATTCTCTAGGGGGAGAATTCCAGATTATAGGACCAGCCACTGAGAAGGCCCTGTCTCATGTACCCACCAACCATAATTGTGAAGGTGGTGGGACTGAAAGAAAAGCATCTTCTGAGGATCTCGGTCTGAGCAGGCTCAGACAAGGGAGATAAGGGGATCACAATCCTGTACATCTCTACACAAAAATAAATCTTATAGAATACAATGGAGTATAGAGTAGTAGGACAACACTCTTTCTCTCTTCTTGTAGTGGAATAACCCTAGTGCATAATATTAAGTCCACTCTCCTGGCCATACCTTGCAGAGAAATTCCCAACATGATGGCCTATCACATGTTGGGTGCGGTCAGGCAGACAGAAGAGGACAGATGGGCCTCTTGTTTTCAGTGGCACAAGTCAAGAATTCCACAAAAGTTCATACTGAGAAATAAAAATGCATTTTTCCTCTTCCCAGATTGAAAAGGAGGATTTATTAGCTTCTTCATTTATTTTTATTTTTTTTAAATGGTATTGCCAAAGATAAAGCTTTCAGTGAACAAGGGGATCACACAAACTCTGCCAAGGACAACCCCTTGGTATCTGGCCTTTCTTCTCCCTCACAGTAAAAGGGCAACAACATTCAGGCAGGGAAACGAATGGGCCCAAGTCAGCCAGCACTTCAGTCACCTGCCTATCAATCAAGTTGTGAAAGGCCAGGGGTTCAATTAATTGATGACACCTTGGAGGCCTCTCTTAGCAATTAACAAGTCAGTAAGAGGGGGGTGGAAAAACAAGCACTCCTTTTTTCTTTTCCTGAGTGAAAACAAAACCACCCTTTTGGAGAGATGTGTTGAAATTTCCCCCTCCATCCTCTTCTCTCTTCATCTCCATCTAGAGCTAACTATTGTTTAACACTGATCCTCCTTTGAAGGCAAGGTCTTTTCATGGTATAAAATGTGACCTATTTCAACATTAGCCTCTCTTTGTGCCCTGTTGAAATGACTGCCGGTGTGTGGGGGGTGGTGGGGGGAGTAGCAAATGTAATTTTTAAAGATCTATTGCAGTGAAAATGGCTGGGTCTTCCTGCAATAGTCTTATATCAGTCTATCCCAACTGGTGCCTTTCAGATGTGTTGTACTAGAAGTCCCATCATTCACAACCAGCTGAGCCCAGCAATAAAAATAGGCTGTGTCCAACTTGTTAAACCACAAGTTAGATAGGTCATAGTTAAATTAAAGGCTCCATTCAAAAGGTGGGATGGTGGTGGAGGGAGGCAGAAAAGGCAGAAAGAAAAAGCAGATAGTGTTGCTTGAGGAAGCAGAATATTTTGGAGTAGCTGTTAAGCTAGAGAAACTACATTTTAATAAGCAGAGGGCATTTCTGTATTTAATTTATAACCTGATTCCCCTCCCCACCCCCAGTATGGGACCCATTGTGACCATGATGGTGTAACAATCATGACTATAATTTACCACCCCACTCTGCCTCCCCCCCATGCTAGTCTCTATAAATCATTGGCTTTACAGTGATGCACTGTGTGATGCCATTTAAACCATAACCCTCCTTCATATGTTTTTACTGCTTTTCTGCTTCTGCTTCGTTCCAGAAAATCTCACAGGATCCAGACAACCATTTCATAGATTCAGGGTAATCTATTTCTATAGATAGCCTCAGTATCTACAGGTTACAGGAGCCTCAGTTTCTCTTCCCAAAGTAATGAAGTTAAGAGTCTGAGTTAATTGTTGTTGTTTGCACAACTTGTGCTTCAAACTGTTTCCAACTTATGACAACCCCATGGTGAAGCTATAATGGAGTTTTCTTGATAAGATTTGTTTCCCCCCCCCCCATCTTGTTCATGTTCACTTTTGTGGGGGGGGGGGGTTGTAGGGAGGTGTCTTTTGGCACTGGTAGTTGGTAGCATATAACATATCTAAATGCTAAGTCATTTCAAACCCAGACCACAATAATCTAATTAAAGGCAAGCCTTTTCTTATCAACAGCTTGATTTCAAGCTGACTGCTGAGATATTTGGGTGACAGTTGTCTAAATTCATCATTACTGGAATCCTGTTTCTGACATGAAGAACAATTATGTCAAAATGGAAACTCATTTATCTAGGCATGTGACATGGAAGTATTTGTGAGTTATCAAATCAGACTCTGAAAGAAAACAGCAGTGAGATGTAGCAAAGAACATATAAAAGAAATACTGTTATAATAAGATTATTATAAAGTTGGCATAGTGCAAAGGGCACAAAGTGTGGAAAAGCAAGTCCTTTGAGAAAGCATATTGATCTAAGTCCTTGACCAGGTATGCACAGGCCAGAATACTCTGTGAGCAGCCCAGAGTATTCTTGTCCTGGAGCTTTCTCAACACTGGCATCCCACTGTGCTGCCTGGTGCTGCTGTCATGGCAGTAAGTCACTTTGTGGTTAGAATGAGTTGTCCAGCATTGATCACATGACTGGGCACTATGCTCTCGCCTCAGAATGAGCAACTTGTATTGGCGGGGTGGTGCCAGGTGGCATAGCAGGATATGTTGTAAATAGCCATCTGGAGTTGCAGTGGTGGGCTCTAGTTTGTCCTGGAAGATCCAGAGGAAAGGATTAGTTTTTAAAATACATTTTAAAGGGGGGGTATATGGTGGGCTTGGTGTCGAACTGGCCAGACATCACCTGGACATTTTGTACTAGAACTGGGGAGTGGGCCTTGTGTTGTCCAAAATGATCAACATGGGAATGTGAAGAGGATTCTTTATTTGGCCCATGCAGACATCATGGCCTTGGAAGCCAAAGGCCAATCCCTGGGTGGTCTTTGATTCACTGGAGAAGTTGCAGAAATCTAATCAGTATAAGAATATGGGACTGGAATTCAAATCCCTGCACAGCCATGTAGTGTTCTGGGGCCAGTCACAATTTCTCAGTCTAGTCTATCCAGAAATGGTGTCTAGCCTACCCCAAAGCATCGTGTTGGGAAATGTGTGAGAGAGTAGCTGATCAGTGTAATGAAATGGCAACAACCAGCCCCATACCCACTTGTACACAAAGGGTCTTAGTAGGGAAAAGAAAGAAGCTTAGTTTTCATTGTAAATCATAAAAAAAACTTTACTTACCTGTTTATAGCCGCATCAATTGCATTTTGTAGAGGTGGGATATAAATAATAATAACAATTATTATTATTATTATTATTATTATTATTATTAATCCAGTGGGGGACGTGAATTGGAAGGATGAGATGGCTGCAAGTTAGGAAGATGCAGGAACAGAAGAGATACATTAAAAGTGACAAACTATATGTTGGGATATAGCAACTTCGCATGCTAAGCCTTTCTAGTACTATATCTCTATGATGCGTTTAGGCCAAGACCTTTTCTAGGAATGCATGTCAATGGTAGTTTTATTGCTTACTAACAACCCCTCCTCACTTCCACTATCATTTCCTGTTTACCATGAGGACACTTTATTACCTTTGTTCTTGGGGTGAAGAAGCAGCAGAGATGAGACTCCATTACTAAACTTGCTTACTAACTAATCAGCATGCCTATGCCTGGAGCTGAGAAGATGCTGGGATAGCATCCTTCTTAAGATGCATGGAGACTACTTTTTTCTACCTCATTTTCTTGCAACATGAAGCTAGACCTGTGTATCTCTTCATACACATGATTTTGTAAGTAAACTATTTTTCTTTTTCACTTTTAACCAAGTGAGTGTGTGTTTTTATTGGGGACATGTGGCTGGGAGAGGAGTGAGTTAGTTAAAGTTTTATTCCTGCTTGCCCATCATCATCATTTTTTCTGCTGAGTAAACTTTGCTAGTGAGATTAAACAATCTTGCTTACTTTTTGAGTTTCTAACGATCCTCAAGAAAGAACTACATTTCCCAACACTATATGTCACCATAATGCAAACAAGTACTTAGTGATTATAGGCATACAAAAGTTGCTAACGCTAACATTATGAAGGAAATATGGGTGGCCATTATCAATTGGGCCTAGAACAAATCAAGCCTGAACTCTCCCTGGAAGCCAACATTACTCAACTGAGGCTGTTGTACTTCGGCCACATAATGAAAAAGCATGGTTCACTACAAAAGACAATGATGCTGGGGAAAACAGAGGGCAGTAGAAAGAGAGGAAGACCGCATGCCAGATGGATAGACTCAATCAAGAAGACGTTGGGCCTGAGTGTACAAGATCTGTGCAGAGAGGTAAGGATAGAGGGGCTCAGAGATGTGTCATTCACAGGGTTGCCATGAGTCGAGGTTGACTCGACAACAGCTAAAAACAACAATGAGCAAGATGTGGTTCATGGTCAATCCATTGCATGACCTCTCCATGCTCTCCCTGCCTCATGGTGACTTTAGATTTTTTTTTTTTTTTTAAAAAATTCATTTAGGCATTTTGAAGGAAGAGATATCAGTCCTCAGAAGGGAGGGACTAACCTTATTTCCCCTCAAGAATACCCCCCTCACTAGAATACAGTGGTTAGTTCAGAAAAATCCCAGCCCCTGAGATGCCAGGGTCAAAGTCTGGGATATAGGGATGACCCTTTGTGATATCACAAAAGGCAGACCCTGGTGATGTTCCAAGGGTAATATTACAAGGACCTGCCCTAGTGATGTCATTATAAATGAGACATTAAGCATCAACCATAGAGTGTGCAATTCAAATTAAAAACTCTTCAACTAACAAATTATATATATAAACATATGTATTTCAAGACAGTGCTCTTGCCATGAGATTTCTCCCCTTCCCCTGAGTACTGGAAAAAAGGAGGCAGACCCTGAGATCTGGGAACTGTACTCCTGAATTTCAAACAGATTTCCCCCCCCCCCCCACAAAAAAAGCCTCCTATAGTTACATGAATAATTTGATAAAGCTTGATTGCCACATGGGAGCATCTAGGTTTCTGGGTGGGTTGGTACATGGGTATAAGGAGTTTATCACATGTGAAATTGGAACTCCAATCCAAAGCCAATCCGAAGGGAAGGGGAAGCAGAGTCAATTCGAATCTAAGGCAATTCGCATGATTAATTATCTTACGTGAAGAGCAAAATTGTGGTCATTCCTGAGGCAAAGCGGAGTGAGTGCAAAATAAAATATCTCACCAGTACATACCATGCTGATTCAACAATTCAGATTGGAACCATTGTGCATGCTCAGTGGGGCTGTGAACACATCATGAACCTTTGCACTTCCGGGATGAAGAAGGGGGCCACTTCCTGGTTCCAGTTTCACGTGAATCACGTGAATGATTGCTTCGTGTTCTATGGGCTTTATAGTCCGTTTTGGCACTCCAACTAGCACTCTTTCTATGGGCTTTACAGTCAGTTTTGGCACTCAAACCACCACTCTTTCTATGGGCTTTATAGTCCATTTGGCACTCAAACCAGCACTCTTTTCTATGTGTTTTGTAGTCCTTTTTGGCAATCAAACACCCTTTCTATGTGCTTTATAGTCCATTTTGGCATCCAAACAAGCAGCCTTCCCCAGCAGCATCGGAAACAGCAGCTTTTCCCCTCCTCACCAGCATGTCTCTTTCCTATCCACACATATGTAGCACAAGCATTCACACACATTCTGTCAATTTAAAAGCACCAACATTTGCACAATCTGTCAAAAAAATGTTGCTTGTGAAGCGAAGCGACCGGTGCGAGAGGAGAGGCATGTTCCACCCACTGCCCATCCTCTGCTCTGTCCATGTTAAAATGTGAATACATTCATTCCCCAGTAGCTCTCTGTGCTTTCCCCAGTGGCATCAGAAACAACTGCATTTCCCCCTTGGCAGCAATGGAAGCTGTGGGAGTACTGGAAGCAAATGAAAAAAAATTGCAGCACGGCATGGGAAATATGACACCTTGGAGGCTGGGGGGGGGGGGGTACCAGGACCAAAGCAAAGTTGCATTCCACACCAAGATCAATTCTAATTGGATTCGATTTGACCTTGGAAAAAGATTTTTTAATTCGCTAGTTCACCGAATTCACCTACATCAGGAGTGACTTTGGACTGACTTGTGATTGGTTTCGGAATGACTCCCCATAGAAAGCAATCACGTGTGATAATCTATCACGTTATAACGTGAATTCGCATGGTTGGGCCTGGAATGGCTTTGGATTGGAGTTGCAAAAATCGTCATGTGATATCGTCCTAAGTCAGTATGGTATAGTGATTTCAATGTTGGGCTATTATTCCATAGGATCAGGGCTCAAATTCTAGTTTAGATATTGAGACTCACTGGGTGACAGAGCATCTTTGACCATACTGTTTGACTTTTGGACATCTGCATTTGACACATGATGATATATGATTTAAATTTCACATTTCCCAGTGCTTGTTGGTTGACATGCTGACATGTGACATGGTCATGGCTAGGTCAGGCTTTTTCCCTTAAGTAAACACTGTATTTTTACATGGATTTGTGCCGAGGAGTGCTGTCTGCTGCCACAGAACCTCTGTCTTTAAATTAGGGAAGTGTAGATCTCCAGAATGTTCTGGCATTGCCGCTTCCATCATCCCTTACTATGAGCTGGTTGATTATGGGAGTCACAGTCCACCTACATCTGGACTGCAGATATTGTTGGGCTACTGATACCCTCAACTCTGATCAAAAAGGGCATGACTGGTCCTTCATCATTACCCATTATGAGAGTCGGGCTATACCCTAAAACAAGTGGTTCTCAGCCTTTGGTTCTTTAGGCTTCAACTCACAGAATCCCTGACAATTGCTCATGCTGGATGGTGCTGCTTGGAGCTGAAGACTCCAAAATTTGGAGATCCAAAAGTTGAGGACCACTGTCCCCAGAATTCACTCAAAATTCCTCTATACTTGAGTGTTATAGAAGAAGGTGGGTAGTGGAGGGTAACATCCCCCTTTTTTTTGTCTTTTCCATGAGGAACCCCTGGTGAGAAAACATCCAAAGAAAGGTTCTGTGGAAGATGATTTGGAACCCACTAGTATGCCACATCTAACAGTAGTTCATACCTATACATAATACCCAGAAGTAGTAGATATTAAATGTTATTTGATAGTTTATATGTAATGTCATATCAAACAATAACATGGCGTAGTGGTTTGAGTGTTGGACTACAATTCTAGAGATTAGACTTTGATTCCCAGCTTGGCCATGAAACCCACTGGGTGACCTTGGGCAAGCCACATGCTCTCAGCCTCAGGGAAAAGCAATAGTAACCTCCCAACAACTCTTGCCAAGAAAAGTTATGGCAACCCTAATACAACAAACAACAACAACAATGTAATGTCTGTTTTGTCCCAAGAGCAATGCTATGGACTTTGGGTATAGTAAGGCCTCTGGCTCTCGGGATCACAGCCAGAACAAAAGACTTGTCCACAAATTTCTTAAGTTTCAAAAGCTTTACTGGTTATAAACACAAATAACATGAAACTGATTTCTTCTTTTTCAATAGTCCTTCCTAAATACCTTGCTCTCTCTTCTTTATGGATTCTATCTTTCTTCTTCTGAGGATTTATCTTTTTTCTTTTGTGGACTTATCTTTTTGTCAAAGGAAAATACTCTCTCCAGGTCTGACTTGGCTGAAATCTTACTACACACTGAAACTAGCTAGAGGGAGACAGTATAAGACCCTGGGATTTCCCACAATCCTTGTCTTTCTTAAAGCTGTAGAACTCTATTTTCTATGTATTAGTTTAAGAGGGAAACCTATTATAATCTCAACTAAATATATGTCTCAAGAGCATCAAAGATGCTCTGGAGGCATGACAATGTCATTTTTAAATGAGAAGATTTGCTTCCATGTAATGATTTCTACTATCTTACAGCATTTTATAGACAACAGCAGTAGTTGTCAAGCATGTGGGTATTGGTTACTTAGAAAACTTTGGCCCGTTCTGCACGGGTGGAAAGTACGTGCTCGGAATGTACTAGGGTTAGAAAGGGGTGTCCTTTCCGGATGCCCCTAACCCTAGTATGCGCTGAGCGCATACAAAATGGTAACACCCATTCTACATGGGCACCGCCATTTTGACATAATGGACGCTTAGCGTCCGCACGTCACACCACGGAAGTGACGCCGTGAGTGCATCATTGGTGCCTTGTGGCGTCATTTCCACAGTGCAAAAAGAAGCCCTTTTTGGGGGCTTCTTTTTCAGCCGCCGGGAAGCCTAGCCATCTGGAGGTTGAGGCTTCCCGACAGCGGAAATGGAGGCGCCGGCAGACCGCCCTTTTTGGGCAGTGTGTAAAGCACCTGAGTGTGCTTGGCATAGAAAATATTTGATCGCTAGCTTCTCCAGGCAGGGCTTGCAAAGAGTGGCATCTGAAACAATGTGCCAATCAGTGTAGACAATACTGAGCTAAATGAACCAATAGCTCAGAAGGCAGCATCCTCTGATGAGACAGTTTACTCTTTTTGGCTTCAACCCAGGAAAAACTAATCACAGCAAAGTCCTGCTAAAATGCATAGAAGTTGGACAAAAGTTAGCTTTTTGGATGAGAGCTCCCAGAATCCATCAGCCTTTATGGTTTTCCAAAACTCTGGATTTGAAAGTGACTTGCAGTCATCTGAGTACTTTGAATTCAATAGAATGGAAGTCACAATTATTGCTTGATTGCCACTTGTGTTTCACATTTCACACTTTAACAAGACTGTAAACAGGAAATCAGGAAAATAATTTTATTTGGCTACAGAAGCAGAATTCTTTTCAAGTAGACTGGAATTCAAAGAAGATGTTCACATGGAGACCCAAAGAGGCAAGCTGTCAACATCTATTTTTGCGTGGTATATGTACTGTGACTGTTAATGCTACCCAGAGGACAGCAAAGGGGGCTTCATGTACTTCATTGGGGTCACAAGCTGTTATGCTGATTCTAAAGGTTTAGGAGGATATGGGTATAACATAAATATATCAAGATACATTTGGGACTTGTGGAGTGCTTCAAGAGTCAAAAGCATTTTAATGGACAAGACCACTAATTTTTTCCATGTAGCTCTTACAAATTTCTGGAAACTGTGCATAGACCATAGGGATCAGAAATGTAAAAGACTGTGTAATAATATTTCCATAGAGGTATATGTGGCACTGAGGCACCATTTGGATTTTTTGACTGAAATGGAAACAAGGATATAGGACATACTGTGAGGGCATATGCCACAAAGGAGACTTTTATTCCCTCAATTTCATGAGGGGCTACACAGTTTTATGAGGCAGAGGATTGCTGAAGTTTGCTCTAGCACCAGATGTGGTACTTTGTTTCTGATTCAAAATGAAACATTGGACAGGATCCAGAGGGATTGCTTTCTCAGCTTCTCAATGCGTAAACCTTTTCCATTAAGAAACCCATATGACTTACATACAGATGTTTTCAAATATTTTTTAAAAAAATTGTAATAAAAAAGATTCATGCTTAAATAACCTAGTGAATTCTACCTTGCAAAAATTCACATGGATAGGCAAGGGGTTGACAATTCTTGGTGTTTCTCCTGATAAACAGAGCTGGGACTGGTCAGATCAAGAGACATTCAAGAAAGATCAGAGAAGGGTGTTTGCCGTACTAAACAGAGTGGCCCTACTTAGTCCACAGGACATTTGGGAATGAAGTCAAGGCATGTAAAATAGAATGAAAAGTTAGGGCTGTATTGGTGGAAAGAAGGAAAGGATAAACAGAGACTGTTATAGAACAGAGCAGGTTCAGGTTGAAAGTTATACAGGGAAGAAAATGGGCAATGCTATTGAAGCTTATAGGTCACCTGACATATTGACTCAACAGATATACTTCTCAGGGTGGCATGGGAGTTCCTAATGTTAAAATGTATTATGAGGCCTGTTGTTTTGCATGGTTGAAGAAATTGATATTGCTTAGAGATGTGAGTCTCTTGGAACTTGAAGGACAAAATGTAAATTTTGGTTGGAATAGTTAGTTTTGGTATGATAAATACTGAATTTAAAACTCATTGTATTAGAAAGGCTGTTCTATGAATGTGACATAAATATAAACAGAGATTTTTTTCCCTAAGATAATATTAGCTACTTTTCTGCTGGAAGCCCTTTTAAGGGAAAAATTGGTTAAAAATTGGACATGATTGCTCTATGGTGGTTTTTTATATTTTGAAAAAGATAGCTTGAAGTTTAAATCAAGAGAGATGATTCTTAAGGAGACCAAAGATCTGAACTGGTTTGCTTATATGCAACTTTTAAGGACAGATTTAATCAAGACAAATGCAGCCATGGAGGCAAGAGCAAATGAGTTGTGTTTTTTTTAAAGTTGTGTAAAAACAATTACCATGTAATTAAACAAGTGTATAAATGACTTCTGAAATTAGAGGCAGCCTGCAAAAGAAGGGCCCATGATAAAATGGGCCCAACATTTTGGGCATAATGTTCGCATGAGTGTATGGAGGGAAATGTTGTTCAAAGATATACAATTTATTTTGTGTGGTAATTTAAAAGAAACCTGTATAAGATGGTGCATAGATGGTATCTAACTCCAAATAAGCTGTTTAAAATGCCTCAGAAAGTTTTAAAACAAAGTTGGGGATGTCAAGATAAGGAGGGTTCCTTTTTTTATATGTGGTAGATTTATAAGAAGGTAAAAAGTTACTGGTCTAAGATGCATATGTTAATTCAAAAAATTCTAAAGGTAGATGTTTGTAATGTTACCAGAAATGTTTCTGTTGAGGATTATGGATAAAGAACTGGATAGCAAATAAGGATTACTTCTTCAATATATGAAAATAGCAGTGTGCTCAAAATTAAAAATGGACTGAAGCACTGATAATGGAAGAATGGATTGTTAAAATTGCTAAATTAGCTCAAATGGACAAATTAACATGGGCCCAGTACAGATGGATAGGGAGCAGTGTGCCCATGCCGATTCTAGAGTTCTGGAGCGCACACCGACCACACGTTCCAGAACCCTAGTCCATACAGACTTTGTCATCATGGCGGCCTCCTGTCCAAACAGCGCCACTGCGCAGCATCCAGACATCACTTCCAGGCAGTGGCGTCATGGCTGTGCCCTTTCCCTTTTACGGTGCTGCAAAAAAGAAGCTACTTAGAGCAGCTTGTTTTTGGCAGAGGGTAGGTGTCGCATGGTGCGGCTGCTGTGGCACCGACGAGGGGGAAAGACAGGCGGCACGGAACCATCCGATTGTACTGGGCCAAAGATTGTAAAGGATAAACTGAAGTATTTTTGAAAGATTAGAAACAGTTTATGGATTTTTGAGCAATAAGAAATCTAATGATGTAATAAACTGCAGCTATTGATATTAATCATTTTAGTAGGATTATTTAGTTGGATTTGTAATGGCAGAATAATAATTATTTTTTCTCTTTTAAATTTTTCTTTTGGGGGTCATTATGTATAAGTTGTATATCTCTCCCCCTTTTTCTTCTTTTTCTCTTTTTCTTCCTTCTGTTTCTTTATCTTTGATTGTTTATTATGTTGATTGTAAATTAGACACTCCCTACTAAAAACTAATAAAAATCAATCTAACAAAATTCTCTTCATAGTTTTCCAGTTGCAGGTTCTTGGAGGAGGAGCTGAAACACTTATTCCTTTCCATCAGCTACCATTGCTGAGGCCACCAGAGGGAAAGGGAGAGTAAGCTTTTCCACTGTGCTTAAATGCAGTTCTCTGCAGTTGCTTGTATTACTAGTTCACCTGAAATTGATACTTGCTAAACTGTGTAAACACGATTCTAGTGTCTGAACTGGCTTTTTCCTTCCCCCCTTCCAATCCTTTTTTATTTTGTGCCATGTCTCTTAGGGACCAAACAGACGGCACAGAAAAGCCAGCTTCCAGGCAGCTTGGGGGCATGACATTTTGATGATGCGTCCTCCCAAGATGCCCAGAAGCCACCCAGCCATTCAGAAGGGAGCAGCTTCACACTGCTCTGGGGCATGGTGTTTTGATGCCGCATGATCACAAAGCGGCTTGAGGCTGCTCTGGGGTTGTGCCAGCGCCATTTAAGACAGCCTTTTAGCAGCCCCTATGACCAATGGGGCAGATTGGGGCCGTAGCATGTGCTTGCCATGACTCCACTGTGAGTAGCTCCAGGGTGGCCCCAATCCACCCTTTTGGGGCAGTCTGTTTTGCTCCTTAGACTATAAGTTTACAGTCTGGGACTGTCTTGATGATATTTATAAACCATTGTGGAGATCTTTTATGGGGGAACAAGAGAAAAAAATATGTCAAGTGGTGGTGGTGGTTGTGATAGGAGTGATGCCCTTGAAATGAAAGGATCAGGAATTTTGGTTCAAATTCCATATGGACTTTGTAAGGATGAAGAGTAAGGAAACCACTCTATCCAGCTATGAATATCTAATTGCCCTTGCTTACCTCAAGAAGAAAACTACTCTCTTAAAAAAAACAAGTCAAATATTGTAAAACAAGTAGCCTAATTATTCCCCCACTCCTCTACACCATTAGAAATGGTTTTAAATTAATTTCAGATGTGGTTGTATTGTGTTTTATAGTATTATGTTTACTTAACATAGTCCAAGTGGACATAGTCCACTAGGGAACACATATAATCATCTCTGTCAGCTTTATTTGCAGCAGCCTGCAAATAACATCTGCCGAGCCACAATTGGAGATTAAATGCTGCCCTAGATGGTCTCATCCAACAAGATGGTCTCGACCTGGTATCGGCCAGTGGCTGGCAAGTTGAAAGCTATGGCGCATGATGAAATGCAACTGTCCTCCACATCCACTCCGCTGGATCCCAGCTGGTGTGGGTGTGGAAACACAGCGCTTGGCTGATCAGTGGGGCCTTTATTCTTCAGAATTGCATTAGTAACACAATATCTGTGAAATTTGTGTCTGTCTTTGTGTCTGTACTTAGCACATCTTCAAAAGGCATTATATATATATATATATGTGTGTGTGTGTGTGTGTGTGTGATTATTTCACTGGCCTGTAAAAGAGGGGGGGATACTTTAAACCCAGGAATTCTGCCAGGAAAGGAGAATCAAAGAAGATCGTGTTCACCT
Source organism: Sceloporus undulatus (assembly GCF_019175285.1). Taxonomy (NCBI): domain Eukaryota; kingdom Metazoa; phylum Chordata; class Lepidosauria; order Squamata; family Phrynosomatidae; genus Sceloporus; species Sceloporus undulatus. The sequence continues at coordinate 794,486 of NW_024802941.1, read as the reverse complement.
TAAATGAAGGACTCGGGACTCTCTCTCTCTCTCACACACACACACATACACTGCACACCTACCCTAACAATAGGAAATAGGGTAATGTCTCTCCTTCCTTCTTGCTGTCTGAATATTTAGGCCCTACTTTCTGACTTTTTGTCCCTCCAAACACTAGTCTTGTTCTCACTCCGATACTCTAATTCAGGACTAGACAGGTGAGACTACAATTCCCATACCTACAGCCAACATGGGCAATGATCAGGGACTCTGGAAGTTGTAGCCCTAAACATCTGGAGAACATCACATTGTCTACCTCTGCTGTAGCTATCAACTGGTTCTCTTCTCATGTCTCTTTAGAATTTATTGACTATTTGTGTCAATGTAACTTGACATAAAAATAACATTTACTGAATGTAACAAAAGAAACCATGCTGAAGGAACAGGTTCATTCAACCAAACCAAACGAAACAAAACCTAAGTATGACAAGGACCCAGGATAATTAATCAGTATCCTACTTATAACTTTACTCTTTTGTTTTTATTTTTATTTTTAAGCACCTCTCAGCTGTGGTTTCCCATACCTGCCCTGCAAATATTTTATTATGGCTAGCGATTTGGACACTTCCTTCCTTATGCCATAATTGCCAAACTCCTGGGAGTTTTCTCATTAAGGGACCCGTGTCAGACTTGACAGACTGCAGAACAGAGCTGAGGCTTTCAGCAGCTGTCCGCTAATGATTCAAGCCCTTTTGACTTTGGAGATCCATTTTAATGAGCTCACATGAATTCAAATGTATCCCAATTGGTAAACATTTAAAAAACAGGGAGGGAAAAAAGCTAACACCTTCCATTTATGTTTATTAATTTAATTTAAGTGCTTTTAAAAAATTATGCTGCATTGTGTGTGAGACACTATTGTATGTTTGTTTGTTTTTTAAAGCCTTGGCTATAGAGTACTTTTCCTGTGTCACCTCACATATCATGCCTGGTGCTGTAAAATGCTTCCCTTGTTGTCCTTTGGGATTTGGCTTTTAAAGGACTGATTAATGGTAAGTCAAGTTTAGCACAGACAGACACCCACCTCCTTCCTGACGTTCTGCACCAAACATCACTCTTGGTTTAATGCTGTTAAAGGGAAGGAATGAGCGGGTTGTGGGTCAATGCTAATCTCCCTGATTATGGGTCGGAATCAGACTTGATCATAGAGCAAATGCATTGAAACCAAGGGACCAAAGTTAGTCATCACTTCCTTCAATCCCATTAATTTCATTGGGTTACTTGTAGGCTCTTTCTTCATTTTCTTCATGTATATCCCTCCTTTCCTCCAAGGAGCTCAAGGGGGTGCACATGAGTCTCTTACTTCTTACTTTATCTTCACAACAAGTTTAGATTGTGAAATCATCAGGTTGACAGAAAGTGATTAGTTCAGACTTGTTCAGTGAATTTCGTAGTCAGTGAAGATTCGAAACTAGAGTTCCAAGGTTCCCAGTACAACACTGTAACCACTACACCATACTAGTTTTTCAAATCAGTCTTTAGTATTGCTTGAAGAATTCACTCTTTGTGAATTCCAGGGCTTTGGATCCATAACACCTGGGATATCGTGGACATAGTTTTCCTTCTAAATTTGCTTTTTCTAAATTTTGCACTATAGTTCTTTGTGAATGGCCCTCACATAGATGCACGCGTGCGTGCATGCACACACACACACACACACACACACAAATACATATGAAACGCAAATAAGTGTTTTAGGCTAAAACACAGCTAGAAATGTGTACTTTATGAACTATACATTAATTTTAAAACACTTCTTCAATATGATTATATGCAGACTTTTAAAAATATAATCTAATACAGAAACAGGTTAGAATTGATTATGAATGATGAATGATCACAGGCAGAACTGATTTGCACTGGAAAAAACTCAGCATTACCACCACCACCAGTATGCAAAGCTGTTCACAACATAAGAAGTCAGTAGAAAATGCAAAAATATGTCACAACACATGACAATAATACATCATTATAATAATCAGTTACAATAGTAACAACTCCCAAATTAATTTTATTAGTGATAAGATTGTAATATTTTAAATTCATTAAAAATAGGCATTATACATCAACAGTGTTTATCAATTTTTCATATGCCAGAGCCAAAACTTCTTACACTAAACTTTTCTAATATAGGGGCTGTGCGGACAGCTTCAAGGGGCAGCCTCCAGCTGCTCCCTTTACAGCCAGATTGGGCTGCAGCAACCATACGCCGCGACCCCAATCTGGCCTTTCCAGGGAGTGAAAAGGAGTTGCAAAAAGTGGCTCTTTTTTGTGCCCTGGAAAGGGCACGATAGCTGCAGTGCTGCGGCTTTATGGTGCTGTGTCATGCGGACGCAGCACCAGAGGAGTGCCATGATGCCGTGTGGTGCACGGCATCACACCGCCTTGGGGGTAGAGCCAGGGTATGCATCATATGGATGGTACACCCCAACTCTGCTCCCAACCCAGCCTTTAAGGCCAGTCTGCACAGGGCCATAATTAGGCATTATTAAATACAACCAAGAAAGTGTTTTGAGTTTCTCAAAGGCAAAATTCACTCTGCAATATATTCATTTCCCCATTTTTCACTGTCTTGTTCTCAGGCAGTTCTTAAGCAGAGCTAGGAGTAATTCCTTAAAGAGGAAAAAAAAAGAAAAGACAACACATCACTCATTAACATCCAAAATCAACAAAAATGTGGTAAGCAGATTCAATCAACACAGAAAGAGCTTGGATCACAAGGAAAGTTATTTGTTCTATTGCTAATGGAAATTATTTATTTTAATTGGGGGGGGGGTTATACTACTCTTTGTCTGCCTGAGCCCACATGTCCAAAGAGGGCAGAGGCCCCTGCCTGAATTAATATCCCTCCAGACTATTCTAACTGGCAAAAACAAAAACATCTTCACAAAATGTCAGCCTGTGACTCTAACATCCTTGTTTTTCTTCTTCTCCTTCATGATTTTTAACACCTTTGCTTGATGAAGAAGCAAATAGAACTTCAAAAGCTTGCATGATGTATTTTGTACATTTTCAGTTGGTGTGTTGCTGTTTTGTAAATTTTGCATGACTTTGTATTTTGCTGTATGGCCTGTACTGTTACCCCTGGATATGTTTTCTGGATTTGAAGATACCACATTTTAGCCACAATTGAGGAATCTTACAGAAGAGGGAGCCAAGGTACTGGGATTTAACTCTTTGATGTTTCTATCCACAACAATGGATATTATTGGGATATCATTTGGGATATCGTTTGGCGGGTTTTACTTATACAGCACCTAAAGGTTTTCCCAGATTCTATTGTACAGAGGCTTCTTAAAAATCCTTACAGCATTAAAAGAGTTTAGATTAGATGTAAATATACATCTGTTTGTATAATCTCTGTTTGAAGGAGGAAAGAGGCATGTCAATTTTAGCATAAATAAAACAAAATTAAATACCACTGCAGATTTCTGCAGAACAAATTAAACCTTTTTATCTTTCAAAAACTATAGTCAGAATCCTATATTACCTTTTATATCGTACAACTTTGCATATATCTAGCTAAGCAGCAGAGGCACTAAGAAACTTGGTTACTTAATTGTGAAGATGACTAACAAGACACGATCAAGAGTGCCTAGTACTTAGTGCACTTTGAGACAGATACAATACACACCAGGACCAATGTGATGTGCATCAGGACTGATGTGATGTCCCTTGGTCCCATTGTGCATTGGGCAGTGATGCACACTGGGCATTTTGCCAGCTCTTCTACCTAGTAATGTAACAGCAGACCTCTACTGGTCATGGTCATTGTGCAAACTGCAGAATTCTAATTCCTGCAGACATAAGTCCACTTATGAAGGTGCAACACCCCAACAGAATTCTGGCCAATGTTCACTCCATCTATAAAACACTTTTACAAGAAGTCTGATATTGATAATAGTTTGCCTTAATGTATGATTTTTGTATCATATACATATGTGTAAGCATTGTCTACAATAAATACTCTACTTAGAACATGAGCTGAGCTTGCTGTCAGCAGTTCAGAGAAATTATGGATGAATGGCAAACTAGCTTCTGAATGGCAGTATCTTATTATTATTATTATTATTATTATTATTATTATTATTATTTATCGGTTTGTTTGTTTTGGAGTATTTATACCTCACTCTTTAGGAATAAAAGGCTCTCAGAGCAGTTTACAGACTGTTAATTTGACAGTTCTCTGCCCTTAGGCTTACAATCTAAAAGGACACAAAAAGAGAAGGGAATGGCAATGGGGAAGGGGAAGGGGACCAAGTCCAGCAGTTACTGCTGGTTCTTCTCTCCCTCCAAAGCCAGGACGGTGGCAAAAGGAATGGAGGGAGGGCCCTTTGCCTGCTTCTGGGATTAGGCATGGTGGAGCTGTTCCTGCCTCTTCTTTTCTTCCTCTAAGACCAGGGTAATAGCAGTTAAGATGGAGAGAGGGCCTTCTTCACAAACCATTGCTTCTTAACTTCCTGTTTCTTACGTCAACTTTTGGACATAGTGGCTCAATTTTATTCCCAACCAGAGTAAACCAATTGCAATCGGTGAGGCATATATTAGTGTTAACTAACAGTTCCAATTCATTTCAATATATGTACAGTAGTTGGAAGTAAAACTGGATTTAGCCAACTCTGAATGCCAACTCTGCATTATGGTTTATGACATTGTACTTGCAGGACAGTTTTCATGCTACACCTTAAGAAAATTATGTCAATGTTTGAAAGTGAATGATGGGGTTGGTTGACTGGTTTCCACTTAGCAGGCCTGAAGATGTCAATTTGATGCATTCTTTCTGGAAGGAGTGACACACTTTACAAAGCTATAAGGGGATTATCACTCATAGGCCACTCTCTCTCTCTCTTATTCTTGCTCTTTTGCTCTTATTCAGGCTGTTTGTTATTGTGGAATGTCTTCTCTAACTTGGCACCACCAAAAAGATTGCTCTTATCAGCACTCAAATACCAGTCACTCCCTTCTGAGGCAAGAAAAGATACACCGTGTGGTCCCAGGGGCTAAGGAAATGTTGGCTTTTCATCAGTTTGGGGGCTAGAATCTCACTGTCAAGCTCACTATCTGCTCAGCTCTCACAGATAAACAATAGATAGGAGCTCCCAACAACACATTCCTTTCATGTAGACTTATTTCAAAAGCAGCCTCTGCAGTCTAGCACTAGCACATCCCTTGAAGTCATATCTCTGGACTGCTCTCTTTGGCAGGCGTGTAGTAATTAGTAAACAGAGCAAGTAGATTTTACATCATTCTGTCTCTTGACTCAGCAGCGCAGCTGAAAACAAATGCTGAAGGATTTTGTTTTGTTTTTAAACTTGTTAAGGGCATTTTTCAGGCTCTGCCTGGGTTACAAATCCCTATTTATAGCTGAAATGTTTTTATATTAGAAGAAAAGTAAGCTATAACTTCTAATGATAAAGGTAATTTATGGCTTCAGGAGTTAAGATTGTCTATCTCTAGGAGTTTTAATGTAATGGAGACATATTTAAATGAAATTAAGATAATAAAAAGCATGTAGTCATTTCCTCCTTTCAGGGAATTGAAAAAATATGCTATGACATGGGGGACTTCAGTTTTGCCAAATTAAGCAGGAAGACTCTACATATTTTTAGCAGAGAAAAAGGAGAAAAACACCCTTGATTCTGTAATAATCAGATTAGGCTGGCATCTAGATCTAGCTCTATCTTCTGCCCCCCTCAGTATTCCTGGTATAGCTTAGCAGTTTTAGGCCCATTAGTAAAGGTCACAGGACTAGCTTATCAGGGAAGCAGACAGACAGTATAGTTGGCTGGATGGATAGACAGATGAGCAAAAAACAGGATTCAGTTTTAGTTTGCAAATATTTATCACTTTATTCTCACTGTGCACATGTTTTGTTGTTGTTCAGTGCCCTTGTGCCAACCCTTATCCGTGGCAACCCTGTGGGTGAGACCTCTCCAAGACCCCGTTCTCCACTGCTCTGCATAGGTCATACCTGTGACCTCTCCAATAGAGTCTATCCATCTAGCATGCAGTCTTCTGCTCTTTCTACTTCCCTCCACCTTTCCTAGCATTATTGTCTTTTCTAATGGGTCACACCTTTTCATGATGTGGCCAAAGTATGATAATCTCAGTCTGATCATCTGGGCTTCCAAGGAGATTTCAGGTTTGATTTCTTCAAGGAACCATTTGTTTGTCTTTTTGGCTGTCCACGGTACCCTTAGCACTCTTCTCCTGCACCACATTTCAAATTCTTCTTATCTGCTTTTTTCACTGCCCAGTTCTCACTTCCACACATGGTGATGGCGAATAAATAACTTGGATGATTTTAACTTTAATGCTTGATTGTAATCTTTACTCTTTAGGATCTTTTCAAGCTCTTTCATGGCTGTCCTTCCCAATCCTAACCGTCTGTTTTCTTGATTGCAGTCTTCATTCTGATCAATATTTGATCCAAGGCAAGGAAATTGTTTTACTATTTCTATTTTCTCATTGTCTAGATTGAATGTGCACATATTGTCATGCTTATTTCTGTTTTATTGTTTTAGGTAATAGCCAGTACATCTGTATAACAAAATGGTAAGCAAATTCAGCATAAGTCAATCGAAATAGGACCACTTGGTAATTTCTAATGATTTTAGCAATATTACTTTTTGCAAATCATTTTTTAAAAAGGAAGTCAACATCTTTCATTGATTAAGTCAACTTTTTTGATTGAAAATTCTTCAAGATACTTGGGAGACTGCTTATCCCATCTCATTGTACGGGCAGCGGGCAACTGCATGAGGAATACCTTTGTTACCACATTAACCGAAGCAAGAGTTTTATGGATCTCTCAAGTTCTGAGTCCCTGTGAACGTGACATCAATGGCAGAAAATGTTATTGCCCAATCTTGGTTTAAAGTTATAACCTGCATACTTGGTTAGTCCCTGTTTTTGGTAAGAGAAACAGTTATTTAATCTCTAGGGCTAGTTTCACATATTGCACTAGTTCAGATATGTTGCAAAGGCTTAACTCCTTGTAGGGCATGAGGAGGCAACATTAACTCTTCAGCCTCCCTCAGTATTCCTGATATTAACTGTTGTCTTGGCAGGCTTTTGCTTCACGAATAGAAAATACATGGATACACAAGGCCAATTTTTCACTGACTTTCTCTAGGTTCATAGTTCTGAGGCAATGGTTTTGTGGGAGATTTCCATGTTTTTGAAGGAAATTGAAATGGGAACTAATTGACTCTGGAGAGGTCCAAGGACTCACCTCCTTTGGTTTTTCATATTCTATGCACAGAAAGAACACACCATGAAGAATTCACAGAAACACAATTGCACACATATAGCTAATGAACAGGTTGATTTGCCTATTTTTGATTACAGTCCTGTTCGCTTGCTATTCAAAACAATTACAAGGTGCTACAATCACCACTCAAATAACATTTAATGGCTAGGCTTGAATTCACATATTTTTATTATCCTTGTAGATTATTTTTTTAAAAAAATAATCTTTACATCATCCTGAAGTGTGAGGAATAGGCAACATTTGTCAATTAACAAAATAAGATTGAAGATTGCAATATAAAGCATGACCAAAAAAAAACCTCCTCCCTCCCTCCCTCCCCTTAACCTACCTCATTATTGGGCATCACACCTACTAGTATATTTGTCCTTTTGCCTCCTTAATGTATTTTCTTTCAGCAATCCCACCTCAACTACTTTTTTAAAAAAAATGTAGTGGAGGGAGAGAGGTTCAGGAAGAAGTTTACAATTTATTCTATAGAGCTCTTTCAGTGGCAAAGAAAGCAGAAGTGTGTGTGTGTGTGATAAAATGTTTGCTTGTGTAAAAGATCACGGGCTGAGTCCATGCATTTCAGTGACAATTCTGCAGAAACAGCAGTCAACGCCATTTTTGTAAGCCAAGTGCTGAAATTTTAAGACAAATAGCTAAGTATTAGTGTAAGCAAAATTAGGCTTTCTACAGGGCAAAAGAAAAAAGTCCTTAGACTACACCAGTCTTAATCAGAGTTTATTACTAACATTGTACAAGAAGGAATAATGACTATGCTATTTGCTGAAACTCCAAAATATTTTCACTTCTCAGTTTTATGTTTGATTCCCAGTAAATCTGCTAATTAGAATCAAGCAATTGCCTCTCTGACTCACTCATTCCAAAGGCTAAAGCGAAATACACTGGGGAGGGGGGAATTACTTTTTTAAAATGTTCACAACTTAGTCACTCTGTTGGTGTGGTAAAACGATTGCCATAAGCCCTCTGCCTTTTCAGTAACAACAGATGTTAAATACACGAGTCAGACATCTTACTTGTCCCCAGTTTATTCAGTATAATAAGATAATTGTCTAGCTGTCATTAAACAGTTAGCTTTTAACAATCTGATTCTATGAACACCAGCATCTTGCCCCTAAACGGATTTTACTAGAGGTAAGTCTTGTGGGTTTCACTGGAGTTTGATGCCCTGTAAGTGAGCTCACATCACAGCCATAACCACAGAATAATCTGACAAATGAGTGAGTCTGTTTTATTGACTGTCATGAGAAAATTCTTCTTCCTCTTTTTCTAACTCAGTAACAAATATTAGACGCAGTACTCCATGACATTCCTTTAGAAAAGAGGTAGGCAATTGGAATTTCAGATAGCAATTTCTATAACACTGTCGATTTTTCTGGCTCACACTGGTTATACTGCCTAACTTGCTGATGAAGTATGTAGGTCAAAAGCATCTGGAAGGCCACTGAAGTCGCACCTTTAGAATAGAGGTGGGACTTCTGTGGTCCTCCACAGTTTTTGAACTGTAACTCCCAGCAGCCCTAACTAACATAGCCAATGGTGGGAGGATTCTGCGAGTGACAGTTCAATGAGATCTGGAGGGGCCACACAATTCCCAGCCCTGCTTGTACATTTCTGCTGTGCCTCTCTTCTCTTCCCTCAAGTATAGAATGGAATAATGGAATTAACATGGCAACCTCTATATAGCTTCTCAAAATTAAGTTCCACTGTATTAAGTTTACTCTGGTAGGGCAGCCTTTATTTCTCTGCAGGCATTTTGGACTGTGAATTCTAATGCTCTTGGCCATTGGCCACACTGTCTGAGACTGATGGGAGGTGATGTTCTGAATATCTGAAGGCCACTAGGTTACTGGACGCTATTGTAGAGCCCTACATCTTAAGTCTGCAAACCAAAAGACACTTTCTAGGTAATAAGCCACACTGGCAATTACTTCATGGTATTATTATTATTATTATTAACCTTTATTTATGAAGCGCTGTAAATTTACACAGCGCTGTACATACAATCTTTTAGTTAGACGATTCCCTGCCCTCGGGCTTACAATCTAAAAAGACATGACACAGAAGGAGAAGGGAGTGGTGGAGGGAAAGGGTAAGAGGTCCAGCAGTTCCTCTCTACCTCCGAGGCCTGGACCAAGGCAGATGGACTGGAGGGAAGGCGAGGCTTCATAATGGATGGTTAATCATTTTCCAGGGAAAATACATACACTCAAGTAGGATAATACATATACAGTACATAGCAATACAGGAAATGGTTCAATAAACAGGCACCACAAGAACATCAAATAGTAAGCGACAATTATGCAATGCCTGGGAAGGCTTCTCTGAACAGGATGGTTTTCAACTCCGTTTTGAAGATGGTTAAAGAAGTGATGGCTCTTGCTTGTGGGGGAAGAAGGTTCCAGGAGTGAGGGGCAGCGAGTGAAAAGGGGCAAATCCAAGATGGGGCAGAGGTCTAAGACAGCAGACCTTGACTACCAGAACGGAGGGCCCGAGTGGAAAGGTGCGGAGAAAGAAGGTCTGATAAGTAGGGAGGGGCCAGTCCATGGAGGGCTTTAAACGTGGACAGCAGGAGCTTCTACTGAATGCGGAAAGGGAGGGGGAGCCAGTGAAGGGATGCCAACACAGGAGAGATGTGGTCAGAGCGGTGGGTGGAAGTGATAATGCGTGCAGCTGAATGCTGAACAGAGATTAAAGGACAGAGGTGAGAAAGAGGAAGCCCAGCCAGGAGGACATTACAGTAATCAAGTCGTGATGCCACTAGGGCATGGACCAGGATCTTGGCAGTAGAGGCGGAGAGATATGGTCGGATTTTGGCAATATTGTACAAAAAGAATCTACAAGCCTTGGCTGTGGTCTGGATCTGAGGGATACACGACAGAGAAGAGTGAAAGATAAAACCAAGACTGCAGGCTTGCTGGACTGGTTGAATAGAAATGTTGTCCACAGAGACAGAAAAGGAGTGTTGAAGGGTGGGCTTAGGAGGAAAGACAAGAAGCTCCGTTTTGGACATGTTGAGCTTCAAACGCCGATGGCGCATCCACTGCGAGACGGCTGTGAGGCAGGACGAGACTTGCTGTTCAAGCCTTGGAGAAAGGTCAGGGGTGGAAAGATACAACTGGGTGTCATCGGCATACAGATGGTAGGAAAAACCAAAAGAGCTAATAAGTTTACCTAAGGACAGTGTGTAGAGAGAAAACAGAAGGGGACCCAGAACAGAGCCCTGGGGAACTCCAACAGATAAGGGAACAGGAGAAGAAGTCTGACCGCCTGCAACCACTGCAAAAGATCTGCCAGACAAGTAAGATCTAAACCAGTCGAGAACAGAGTCTGAGAACCCAAGGTCAGAGAGTATATCAACTAGAAGACAGTGATCAACGGTGTAAAAGGCTGCAGACAGATCAAGAAGGATGAGAACAGAGTAAAGGCCATTAGCCTTGGTCTGTAAAAGGTCATTCGCGATCTTGGTGAGAGCTGTCTCTGTAGAATGCCTTGGGCGGAAGCCAGACTGAAAGGGATCGAGGATGGAATTGGCTTCAAGAAACTCAAGACAGTGCGAATGGACAACCCGTTCCAAAACCTTAGAAACAAAGGGAAGAAGAGAAATCGGACGATAGCTGGACAAAGAGGAGGGGTCAAGAGGGTACATAGACCTAGGATTGCATCACTGAAGGTTCTGCAAAAGTCTGAGAAAACATTACAGAAATTTACTACATATTAAATAGATAAGGGACCCAAGCCCAGCATTATGTCTTATCTGTATGCTATCTTTCTATACATCATTTCCCCATACCCTGAATATTGTAATATACCATTACAGTTGTTACCCCTTATCCATGGGATCTAAGACCCCTAGTGAATGACTGAAACCGCAAATAGTACCAAACCCTACAGTAATATTTTTAGATCTCACTTGCCAAAAGGTAACTGAAACATTGGTGAGTGAAAATGCAGATAAGGGGGGCAGGGAGAGTACTGTATTACAATTCCAGTTAGCCTCATCCAGCATGGCCAGTTGTTGAAGATATGGATGTCCTTGTCCAAATAGCTGAAGAGAGCCAGGAATGGAAGGTTTTCCTGCTGTGAGTAAAAAATAAATATATATAATGGACATAAACACATATTATTTCTCGCTTTTATATCAGCTTCCATTACCCTGCCATTCTAGAGGTGGCAAAATTCTGTTTTGCAGCAATTAAGACCCACAGGGCTATAGTAACTACTACAGCTAACAAGCAACTAGTGTTAGCAACTGACAGTAATGTCTTATCCTGATCCAGCCCAGTCTTATAGTATACAGAATAATGAGGAAGAGATATAGGGCTAGAAGGTTTTATATTTATATTTGTAGTTATATTGCAAATTTATCTTTTTATATGCTACTGTTGTGTTAAAACTGATTTCTTTTTTAATTTTGTATTGTCTGGAGGTCTGTTGACTTTAATAAAGGCCATGCAATGCTGTCCTATCTCAGTATGTTTGGTTTCTATCTCAGGCAGCAAAATGTCTTTGGCATGCATGGAAAACCTTGGGTTGACTGAAAATTGTATGCAAAACAAATGGTATCAGACTGCCTGAACCTTCCACTTGGAAGATAATAGTTTTTAGTAGAGAAGCTCTTTCTGGTTGGCTGGAGTGTCTGTTCTAGAAATGATTTCAGCAGAATGTCACAGAAACAACAGGTATATCTGCACTTCATGTGATATCAATTAAATACTACTCTAACTGTCATGGTTCAGTCCTAGTGAATCCTGAGGTTAGATTTACCTGCCAGGGAGCTCTATTGGACCAGTTCAGGGGAGTGGATTAGAGCACTGCATCTCAGTCATTGGTTCTCCAGGTGTTTTGGACTTCAATAGCCAAATATCCTAGGTTCTTTATGCAAACTGGAGTATCCTGGTCTTGGAGCTGTCCTGACTTCCCCCCTGTTACTTCAGCCCTCCATTCTGACACTGGCCAGCTGTTTGTATGTACATCCCACTGTGTCACCTTGTGCATCTGCCGCCATGGTGTGTTGCTTCACTCTGAGGTCAGAACAAGGCACACAGTGATGACCACTTGGCTGGGCACCTTGTTCTGACCTCAGAGTGAGTGACCTGTGGTGGCAGCGGACAAGCAAGGCAGCACAGTGAGATGCATTTCAAACACCTGTCCGGTGTCAGAACAGAGGGCTCCAGATCATCCAGGAAGATCCAGAGCAAACAGGAGGTATTTTATTGCATGTTAAGAGGAGTATATCCTGGTGCTGAACAGGCTGGACAACATCAGAACCATGGTTTGGGCTGTACATCATCCAGTCTCCCTGCCAAAAAAAAAAAGGGGGGGGGGTTGACCATTTTATTAGGCCCATGCAAACAGGGGCCTGGCCAATGGTCAAGAAATATAGGAGCTAAAATCCAAAACACCCAAACAACCAATGTTTGAGAACCAGCAGACTACAGTTCTCTAGAAGAGAACCCTAAATATCTTGCCCAAACTACTAATAAATACTACCATTCCACAGGAAGGTGCAATGGCAGAAAAAGTGCTAAACCATTATAATTAGATAGTGTAGATATATTTGAAGGTACTGTTTCCTCCCCACTTCCATTTTAGGCATCATTCTGAGTCTTTAATCCAGTGTTGGATTTAAGCAAATTGGAAGTGACTAGCACTTTGTCTTGTTTGTATTAGATTGCCAATGGTTAAGATATCAGCCCAAGGTAGACAAGAGTCTGCCTTTTGCCACCAATCACAGGTGGTGACAATACAGCCCTCCACTTCATTGCCTGCTGTCATCACACTCAACATGATATTCCAAAGGGGCTGAGTGCTGAAATGGGACTTCAAGGCAATAAGAGTCCTCTGGATTGCAAATGTGGAAGTTTCTTTTTTAAATTCCTCAAAGCAGCATTCACAAGCTCTATTCAAAAACACACTTGCAACTGTTATATTTCACCACATGCTTTAAGGGTTTGGAAAGAAACCTAGCTTGCATATTTCAGCCATGAATATACAGTGAGAAAAGTATCGGCTGACATCCTGTTCAGCAGTTAAGCTTTTGTAAACTGGACCTATGATATTGTAACTACTGGGGATTCACATTTATGGTCATGAATGACTGAATATACCCCCCTCCCAAAAAAAACCACTAGCATTTGCATCATAGCAGAACCTTAACTGAAGTACTTCTGAGATGCTGGAGAGTGGAGCATTGGGAAATTATGTCTGCAGTGTGCTCCTGGTCATGTGATGCTATGGGACAAGGAGCTTGAATAGGGGTCTCCATCTGTCTGTTCTCAAACCATCTCATGATGAGGAGTATGCTATGAATGCCATTTAACAAAGCCTCAATCTCCATCACCTCAAAAATGATTCAGAGTACTGTCATGGTGAAAAGGTTAGTTGTGGGGAGCCCTGTCAGTCATATCTACAGTGGGACCTTGGTATCCACTGGGGTTTGGTTCCAGAACATTTCCCCCTCCCCTCCCCAAAATCCATGGATGCTCAATTAAATACAGTGGCATGCTAAAATTGTGTTCTTTATATAAAATGGCAAAATCAAGGTTTGCTTTCTGGAGTATTTTCAAGCCATGGATGGTTGATCCTTGGATAAAAAATCTGTGGATAATTGAGGGCCAACTGTACTATGGTCCGTGGTGGACAAGAGTCACTGTTACTTTGTCATGAATGAGATGTGGAGAAGCCTTTCAGCAATTGGACAACAGCATGTGAAACTTAGTGTCACAGGTGAGTGAATCATGGTATTGAGGATCTTTACCAGGCAGCAGATAATGAGGTAGAGCAGGTAGCAATGACAGCTCCAGGCCATTTCACCCAAGGCTTTGCCTCAGCTGTTATTATCTATTGAAGGAATGTTTTGCTTTGCTCTTAGTTCTGCATTTGCCACCATGTTACCAAATTTCAGTGGAGATGCAGAAAATTTAAAATAAAAGCCACCCTTATTTTTGTTGTTGTTGCTACCAAAGCAGCAAATTCCCTGGCAGAAGGACCCTGGGAGAAAGGCTCCAAGAATCGGCACACAGAACCCCTTTTTCAAATAGGGCACAAACATAGGTTTTTAAACAGATGGCCATCTGTTGGGAGTACTTTGACTATGTCTTCCTGCATGGCAGGGGGTCGAACTGGGTGGCCCTTGTGATCTTTTCCAACTGTGATTCCATGATTCTACAGTGTACTAGAGCAATCCTATGCAAGTCTATTCAGAAGCCCTGCTGAATTCAGTGGGGCTTCTCTGCAAGTAAGTATGTACAGAATGTGGTCATTGGGTGGGTCTCATTGCCCCCATGCAATTCTTTTTAATTTAGGCTAGCTTTTGTTCAAGCTAGCATTTAATCAGAAATTGTAGTTCTAAGACAGGAGTGGGACTTAAAACAGCATCTCCCATCAGGCCTAGCTAGCATAGGCTGAGTTTTGGCTAACAAAATGTAGAGGGTGGCACAATTCCCACCCTTGTTCTGTGATGTTTTAGTACTGCTGCCTCTTTTAGTTTATTTATGATGTTTTACTTATGATAATTTATTATTGTTAAATGATGCATTATTTCGTCATTGTTCTTTTTGTTCTTTTTTTGTTCTTTTCATTAAAATCCACCTTGATTGTTACTATAATAGAAGAGTGGGATATAAATAATAAACTAGAATGCAACTACATTTTTTTGTCATGTTCTTTTCCACAGATCTAGTTAGCACCCAAAGGACAGGGCAGAACAGAGTCTGGGAAGCAATGAAAACACAATGGCCTAAATCCAAGATGGAAGTCATGAGGCCCTCCAGATGTTGAAGTGCATCTCCCAATATACTTCACTTCTGGCGATGATTTCAAGGGCTATTCCAACTTGTAGCCCAACATCTGGAGTGTCACCTGATTCTCATCCTGACCTAATTTCAACTGCTTTCTCTAAGTACAGGAGACCCATTGAAATAATGGGATTTACCATAAATGTTAACTTGTCATTAAGCAAACAATTTACTGGGTCGATGCAGCAGCAGTTTACTGATCGGTCCACCATTTTATATTTCTTCATACAGTAATGCTTTTATGAGTCATTTTGGGCCACTGCTTCCTTCATGGGGTTCTTTGTCACTCTAGTTCTTCTTCTTTCCTTTGTTTTCTTTCTTCTTTCTTTGCTGTGGCACACATAACAAATTTATCTTTGGCAGTGGCATTTGATTCTTTGAGGGAAACTGGCTTCTTTTGTGGGATTATAGGAAGGATGAAAAAGATTTAATGAAAATGGTATGTGTCCCTTTAAAACAACATGTCATCATGCAGTTTTGATTCAAAGTGGCAGAAACGTGCAGGAACGGCTTGGATAGATGGAAAATAGCTAATAGAAATCCCCTCCACACAAAACGACCAATGCGGATGCTCTTGAAGTTTCTACATCTGCTTCTTTGAAAATCGTTTCCTCCATGTCCTCTGCTATGGTGCCAATGTGCACTCTTGGGAGAGAGATAAAAGCACCATGTTGCATCTCACAAGCCAAAATAAGAATAATGATTCATATATTAATCCCTCTGTGAAAAACAAAAGAATAGAAAAATTAATGAGAGAAAAGA
Source organism: Sceloporus undulatus (assembly GCF_019175285.1). NCBI lineage: Eukaryota > Metazoa > Chordata > Lepidosauria > Squamata > Phrynosomatidae > Sceloporus > Sceloporus undulatus. The sequence continues at coordinate 778,610 of NW_024802941.1, read as the reverse complement.
AGAATAAAGAAACCCTTCTAAACATTCAGCCCATTGAGAACTGTCTAAAATTATTCTTCCTCATCCCTCCAATGAAACCTATGTTTTTAAAAAATTGACATTTATTTTATATCTGTGAATAATGCATGTTCATGCACACACAAACACACGCACAGGCCCAATGCATGAGTACATTTAAATAGTTAGAGTACTTCGTCTAGAAAGCTGAACATAGCCCCAAGACACTCTAGAGATACGTGAAAAATTGACATATATAATGTTCTTGGTCATGAAATGGATCTGAAAATGGTATTTCCACAAGATGAAGAAAGATGAAAATGTTTACATTTGTAGAGCATGACCACCCAGCAAATGTTGATTCACGCATGAATTATAGGTCCTTTTTGTGCTGTTTTTCAGGGTTGCATACATGGATTTCTATGTATTTGGTAAAACTACTATTTAAAAAAGCCTTAACACATCCATTTGCACAAGCACATTAAGGCCAGAATCCTGTTGTTTACTTAACAGTGGTATAACACCTGTTGTACCCATCTTCAACTTGCTCAGTCCTAGCAGAAGGATGGCATCCAGAACAGGTTTGGGCAAGAGGTTCCAGCTGGAGTTCCAGAAAGCAGACACACTTTCCTCAAGTGGATGTATGTGTGAACCCTAACTTGGATACCTTCCTAAATGGAAACATTTGCACAAACACCTTCAGACTTCTGTTGTACAAATGCTTGTGGAACAGTGCAGGCTAGTGCAACTGCATGAGCATGTATCAAGAGCAAATGAACAAGATCTTGACTTCACATTACTATATAGCGCTATCTATTTATCTTGCTATCTTTGGGGGGGGTACATTGTGGGACATAAGTGCCCATGAGCACCACAACCAAAATTCTTGATGTAATCATACATACAAATCAGATCATGTTTGCTTGCTTGTGCTAGTTGGTAACCTAAGTGTGTGCATGCATGTATGAAATCATCTTAAAAATAGAAAGTGATGGCAAGCTACAAAATTCTGTATAAAACACAGATTATTATTATTATTATTATTATTATTATTATTATTATTATTATTTTAAAAATGGTATGGCCTCAAAAACAAAATGAAATAATTTGGAACTCCATAGTGTGGGAGGAACTGAATGGGAGAATCCTAGAGATTTTCCTAGATGGCCTGCAATGAAATTCAGTTTTGTAGTTTTGTGAAATATTCAGCCTTCTCTCTCAGAGAGCTGTGATGCCTCAACAAACTACAAATCCCAGGATTCCACATGCTTGAGCCATGACAGTTAAAGTGGTGTCAAACTGCATTAATTCTTCAGTGTGACAGCAGCCAAGGAGCCAATATGTTTGGATCCTTCTGTGTCCAGGAATTTTCCAAGGAAAAGTTCTGGAACTGCTCAAGCAGGAGCATACAGGCCATGCCTATGTGGTTTACTTTAGATATCAAGACAGACTTGGCCAGACCTATATTGACAAATGACAAAGAAGTATGTCATCTATTAGTTAGACTGGAACTTCCAGTGAGGTCAGTAGTTGTGATCATGACATACTTCTGCTTCACACAGCTAAGAGCAATTAGGAATGGGAAAGATTCAACATTTTACAGTGTTTCTGGTCTTTCATTTTGGAGGGAAGGTAGTGATGACAGATGTGCTCTGCTCTTTGTGTTTCCACTTTGTATTCATCTTGGGTCTCATGCTATTTCACATTTCCTGTATTGCTATGTATTGTATATGTATTATCCTACTTGAGAGTATGTATTTTCCCTGGAAAATGATTAACCATCCATTATGAAGCCTCTGCCTTGGTCCAGGCCTTGGAGGTAGAGAGGAACTGCTGGACCTCTTACCCTTTCCCTCCACCACTCCCTTCTCCTTCTGTGTCATGTCTTTTTAGATTGTAAGCCCGTGGCAGGGAACGTCTAACTAAAAGATTGTATGTTACAGCCTGTGTAAATTTACCGCTATAAATAAAGGATAATAATAATAATAATAATAATAAATTTCCGTAAAGCCAGTGATGGATGAGATCATTTAGGATATGTTGGATGTGATGCCATCCGTACATGGATGATGACTGTCTCTCTGCCTCTCTTCTTGCCATCAGATACTAGAAAGGCATGTTGTTGTTGTTGTTGCTGCTGCTGCTGTGTGCCATCAAGTTGTTTCCAACTTATGGCAATCGTAAGGCAGTTTTCAAAAAACTTCACAAGTCTTTTCAGAAGGGGCTTGCCATTGCCTTCCTCTGAGGCTGAGAGAATGTGACTTGCCCAAAGTTACCCAATGGGTTTCATGGCTAAGCCTGGATTTAAACCCTAGTCTCCAGAGTCATAGTCCAATGCTCTAACCACTACACCACCTAGCATAGAAAGGCCTAAATCAGAGTTTGAATGGAATTAGGGTTGTCAGGTGAAAATAAAGGCACAGTTCTTATGCTGGTGTAGAAGCCATGTGCAAGCAACACCTGCTAAAATTCCCTCTTCCCCATAGCCATTAAAAGGGCAAGAGCCTTGTCTTTTATTTTAAGTGGCAACTCTAAATGGAATCAATGATGGCTTGAAAAAGGACAAACAAGGCAACACAGAACCGGAGCCTGGTTTAGATGAGGTGGTTCCATTTCATTTTAAAAATTACAGTATATACTTGACTGTAAGTCCACAGCTTGAAAATAATTTAAATACATATAAATTTCAAAAGCAAACCTTTTTTTTTACTACACAACTGTATTTAATGGGACTTGAACATCCATTCATTTTGGTATCTTTGGGGAGTTCTTGAACAAAACCCCAGCAGATACCAAGGGCCCACTGTACAGTGCCTACACTGACCCGTGGATAAGTCAATCTAGGGGGGATTTGGGGGGGGGGTCAATTTTTAACTAAATCTTTTAGACTTATACATGAGTATATGCAGTAAATATTTTGATCCAAATAATAAAATTTAATTAAGGTTGGTCTAGAATTTTTGTTCTAAGGTTTCACTAGTTCCTCTTAAGCACTAGTGAATGTGGAGACATTTGCAAATTTTGAGAAAAAATATAAAAAATGGATCAAAGGGGCTGTACGAACAGCCCTGATGGGGCGGTCTCCAGCCACCACTTCTTCAGCTGGATCGGGACTGTGGCAACCTCATCCGGCCTTTTGAGGGTCCAAAAAGGAGCTGCAAAAAGCATCTCCTTTTTGTACCTTACAAAGAACACTGTAGCGGTGGTGGTGTGGCTATATGGCATTCCCTCGGTGTTGCTTCATGTAGACACAGTGCTGGAGGTGTGCCATGATGCCACACACCACTGGGAGTGGAGTGCAGCATCGGGGCAACCTGGAAAGGTGGGTGCATGTCGTCAGGATGCTACATCCCGACTCTGGCCATAGGTCTGTACAGGGCCACAGTTATCCCCCCATCTGCCCTTGCCAAATTCAATAGTTACAGCTACATCTATTTTCAGCATAGAAAGGAGCATGTTGAACCTGCCAACTATGTCTCTGAATTCTATGATGTAGTTGTTAAAAATGAGGAGCCTCTCAGAAAGAAAACGGGATAATCCTAATTTAGCAGTAACATGGTTGAATGTGTGTCTTCAACTCACCTGTCAATCTTCAGCAAGGATTTAAGTCATTTTTCAGAGTGACCCCATCAATTTCTTTGGATTGCCCTAGCCAAGGAATACTCAGAGCCGATTTGCCATTGCCTTCCTCTGAAATATAGCCTACAGCACCTGATATTCATTGGTGGTCTCCCACCCCAGTACTGCTCAGGATAGAGGATAAAGCAGACATAAGTAGCATCCACACTGCAGAAATAATCCAGTTTGTAGTTTGTTGTGGCACCAGAGCTTTCTGCCAGAGAAGCCTAAATATCTCACAAAACTACAAATCCAAGAATTCCATAACACTGAGCCATGGCAGTTGAAGTGGTGTCAAACTGTATTACCATATTTTCTGGCGTATAAGACGACCCCCAACTTTTCCAGTTAAAATATAGAGTTTGGGATATACTCACTGTATAAGACTACCCCTCTTCCAACGCACACCAAATAAAAATTAAAAAAACAGACTTGATTTCAATATGGTAATTTTAATTCAAATGACATGCGGGTACTTAGCAGGAAACCTTGTTGTATACAAAGCCTGCTTGGATTAGTCAGCTCTCCCTGCCTCCCCAGCCCTCCCTGTCTCCAAGACTATCAAGAGCGGTAGCTGCTTTCATACGATCGTTGCATATGGTGGGGATGTGGCCGCGGCTGTTTTTGAGCTCCCCCCACCATACGCAGCGACCACAGATTCTTCAGTCCGGCTCAGAAGTTTCAACACCTGCCCTATAAAATGACACCCGGCGTATAAGATGACCCCTGACTTTTGAGAAGATTTTCCTGGGTTAAAAAGTAGTCTTATATGCCAGAAAATACAGTATTTCTGCAGCCTAAGAGATATTTTGTGTGTGTGTGCATGTGCACGTGCACACAGAAGATCCTAAATTAAATCTTTAGGTAATGCTGGGAAAACTATTGCAAGCCAAATTGGTGTTAACAATATAATAATAAC
>NW_024802941.1:747024-774066 GCF_019175285.1 Sceloporus undulatus | reverse complement strand
AATAATAATAATAATAATAATAATAATAATAATAATAATAATAATAATAATTTTTATATTTCCCCCCTCTCCCTGCAGATTGAGGCGGGATTACATCCGATAAAATACAAAATACAAATACAAAGAGATAATCAATAAAATACTGACATTACAGTGTGCCCTTTGTTTATGCAGGGGATCCATTCTGGGCTCCCCCGCATAAAACAAAAAAGCACCTATGCTCGAGTCCCATTTAAATGAATGGGGCTTGTGCATGTGGTGGCGCAGTGGTGCACATGTGCCATGGGTGCGTACTGCATTCGTCCCTATCAGATGTGCCGCCCCTTCCTCCCTGTGCGGCTTTCAGCATATGCTGAAAGCCACGTAAAGCGCGCCCACGGGCACACTGTATTAAGAAAATTGCATGATAATCATAGCAAACATGGCAGTCATAATCAAAGGAGTGGAACATTTTATTTAATAACGCTCCTATACAAGGTCGGGTGGATAAGCCCGCCAGAAGAGATCCATTTTAAGTGCCTTCTTAAAAGCATCTAAGGTGGTAATATGACGGATCTCTTCTGGTAAGCCGTTCCACAATTTAGGAGCAGCGGCAGTAAAAGCTCTATGGGAAGTCATTGTTAATCTAGTCATTTGGTATTCTAATATTCTTCTCAGATGTTCTGAGAGTGCGGGGCAGATTATGTAGGGAGAGGCGTTCCCACAAGTAACTCGGGCCCAAGCCATACAAATATGCAAGGCTGAGTAGATGAATGGACTGACTCAGTATGAGGTATTTATTTATTTCACATTTCCTATGATAGGTAGTTTCCTATGTCCCTAAGAAAGATTTTTAAAGGAACAGACTTTTAAAGGAGCATTGGGAGAGATCTGAATACCCTCAGAGCCTGTAATCTATGCTAGACAGAGAAATATGAAACATACTTCACAGGTTGGGCCTTTAAAAGATGCACTAGTTGGATGGGCTGACTTAAAAGAAACATGGAGTCAAACCTATTCCCTTTCTTAACCCAGCCATTTTTGGGTATGCCTTGCACTCAAACAATCATACATCAACATAATGTTCATGACCTCCCTGTCCACAAAGAAACCACCCACCAAAAGAGAAGTCTTTGCATAACACCAAAATTACTATCAGGTTGTCCATCAGTCCAGCTGAGAGGGTTGACAAGATGTACTGCCCTCAAATGCAAAACACATGGTCGGAAAACACTTGGTTTCCTGGCAGTAATTAAGAATGTTACTAGGCAGGTTGGCAGCCACATAAAACAACTGCTACTCAGACCTAAATTTATTACTTTCTCAGCTTATTGAAATGAAACACATATTATAAGCATATGTATGAAGCTACACACGTACAATGATGAAATGGCACATACGTGTAATCAAGACAGGCACAAATAATATATTCTTGGCCTTTTAATAAAGATTAGGAAATGCATTCTAAAATTACTTAAATGATTGCTGAAGATTGAATTATAACAGTCCTGGATAAACTGCCTTCACTCATTGCAGGTAAGTCTCCATACCACATGTCAAAGGCTGCTCAAATAATCAGGCCCAACCTAAACTTAATTGAGACTCTTCCCGGCAGAAGGCTTCAAGATGGTTGTGAAAGTATGTTTCAAAAGTGTAAAAGAGAAAGCCAATTCATCTTAGTTTAAATGAAATACGCAATTCTGAAAAGGGGTAAAGGCAGTTGCTTTTATCTTTATCCTCACCTATGAGTTTGCATATATATGAGAGAGAGAGAGAGAGAGAGAGAGAGTCAGGGGGAAGAGAGATACTCTGTATATGTATAATATAACTCCCTCCATGAAAGCAATTTTTAGAGTACTTTGGCAATACAAACCTATAGTCAGATGTACAGGTTCTACTGCTCAACTGACCTCAGTACACAGACTTAACTAGAGAGAAGATATTGGTGCTTTCTGCACTGGCATTTGGGACGTCCGGAGGACGTCCTATTTTAAAAAGGGGGCATCTCTTATAGACGCCCCTGTGCCTAATACGGACTCCGTCCGTACAAGATGGCGCCGGCCCTTCTACATGGCCGGCGCCATCTTTGCGTAGCGGACGCTGAGCGTCTGTACGCGTCGCGTCCCTTGTGACGTAGCAAGTGCGCCCCTGGCGCCTCGCTACGTCGCAAACGCGACTGAAAAAGAAGCTCCATTTTGGAGCTTCTTTTTCTGTCTACACGGGAGCCGCGCTGTGTGGAGGCTCCGGCTCCCCTGCAGACTAACCGGCGGCGGCGGCGGCAGACCGCCGCAAAGCGGCGGTTTGTATCCCGCCATTTTGTCCTTTATTTTTTTCCATATGATTTCAGCTTTTAGTCTAAAGTTCCCTTATGGAGGGCTTTGACAACAAAATACCAGTATGCACTCATTACATTTATATTCCATATTTCCTCTCAAGTGGGCTCAGGTAGCACACATGGCTTTCCTTCTTTCTACTTTATGCTCTCACAAATTGGTGGAGTAGAGCCATTTGAGATTAATACTGGCCTAAGGTTACTCTGTGAGTTTCATGGATCGGTGGAGACTTGAGGCCAGTCAATTGTTTCAGGTAATCCTGTTCAAAATTGCCTCACTGGTGCTCATGAAGATAGTGGAATGATGATGGTGTGTCACCACATTTGCACTTTAAAACTGTAACTTCTACTGTTTTCTTTTCTGCACTGTAAGTTCTTAAGTACCAACAATGCTACAGTGGGCTCTGGAGTTTGGTTCCCCTGTGGACAGCTCTCTCCCCCCCCCCCCCCCCCCCCATGGTGGATACCAAAATTTGTGGAAGCTCAAGTTCTATTAAATACAGTGGTGTAGTTAAATGGTGTATTTTATATAAAATGGCAAAAATTATTTATTTATTTATTTATTTATTTATTTATTTATTTATTTATTTATTATGCCATATCTCACAGATGACCTCTCACAGCAGTTTCCTGTAGATGTTAAATAACATTGGGAACAACACAGAACCCTGTGGAACTCCACAGGTCAGCAGCCAAAGAGTCAAACAGGAGTCCCTCAAACACCACCTTCTGGCTCCTCCTCCAGGAAAGACTGGAACCACCGCATAATAGTATTCCCAAGTCACATCCCAGAAAAGCATCTCAGAAGGATACCGTGATCGATGAAATCAAAAGCTGTTCAGGTTTGAAGCCAGATTGAAATGGGTCTAATCTATTTCATCCAGAAACCCCTGGAGCTGGGAGGCCACCACTTGCTCCAAAACCTTGCCCAAGAATGGGATGTTAGAGACTGGCCAATTGTTGTTCTGAATGGTGGGATCCAGGGAGGTCTTTTTTAGTAGTAGCCTCACCACAGCCTCTTTTAGGCAGGATGGAAATTTGCCTTACTGCAGTGAAGCATTCATCACTCCCTTTACCCACTCGGCCAGTCCTTCTCTAGCTGATTTCAGAAGTCAGGAAGGGCAAGGATCAAGTATGCAAGTGGTGGCCCTCATTTCTCCAAGTATCCTATACACACACACACACACACATCGAATATTTTCAAGCTGTGGATAAAAAATCCATGAATACAGAAGGGTGACTATATTTTTACCACCCCATTTGCCCCACCTCCGCCATCATGACTGGTTTCACTTTCATTTTTTTTAAAATTAAGCTGTAATAATGCTATTATGAAGAGAGCCAGTATGTCATAGTGGTTTAAGCATTGGACTATGACTCTGGAGGCCAGGTTCAAATCCCAGCTTGGTCCTGGAAACTCACTGAGTGACCTTGGGCAAGTCACACTCTCTCAGCCTCAGAGGATGGCAATGGCAAATGCCCTCTGAAGAAACTTGCTAAGAAAACCCCATGATAGGTGAACACTTTAGGGTCATCATAAGTCTTTTTTTTTTTACTGTGTAAACAAATAAATTAATAAAATTATCAATACTGCTCACTGAACCACAGTGGGGGGAAAAGGGTGTTATTATTTAAAGCATGAAAAAAAAATCAAATTCATAATGACTCTAAAGCACAACACTAAGGACTCTATTACACAGAGGAGACAAGCATCATTAAAACATGATTAAAACATGGTAATAGCACGATTGGAGGGAAGATTATCACACACCCCACATGCTTCTCCCATTTGTGTCCCACGTGTAAACTGCAATGGGCATGACATTGGGTAATAATGGGAGTTTCCGTTATTACCTAATGATGCTTCCATTACAGTTTATACACCAAACATGACAAGAGAAGCATGTGGGGGGGGGGGAGGTAATCTTCCCCCCAATTGCACTATTATCATGTTTTAACCATGTTTTAATTATGCTTGCCTCCCATGTGAAAGAGTCGTAAGAAAGCCACTGTATGTGTTAAGAGTGAGGCAAAGGCAGGATTAATCCACTCAGGGACATAGCCAAGGGGGGGGGGGGTTTCTTGGGGTCCTGACCCCCCTTCCATTACAAAAATGAATGGTGTGTGCTGCTGCACCGCCGCACCCAAGCCCCATTAGAATGGTGGCACTTAGTCTGGACCCCCCCCCTTCCTAAAATCCTAGCTACGCCCCTGATCCACTGCTATGATGGTATAACAGCATTATGTGATAAGCACCTTGGATGTAGTTCTTTCAAGTCTCCATCCAACACTTTAACCATTATGCTACATTAGTTTTCACAATGGCTAATATAGCCAGGATTGTAGCTATGATTGTAAATCTATGTGAGGTTCTGGAAGTGTGTCCAACCTCTTTAGCTAGACATGAAGTTTTACAGGCATAGCATTCTTGTGATTTACTGGTCATGCCACTAGAATCCTTTTGAAAGAAACAAGCAGCCATTTAAGAAAACTACAGTCCATCTTAGACTGCCTTAGGCCCTATACAGACCAGCCTGAAAGGGTCATGGCATAGCATCTGCACCTGCAGTGCCATGACCCCACCCCCAAAGTGCCATTTTGGCATGTGCCTGTTTACACAGGATGCACCATGATGACACCACTCTGGTGCTGCACCTACACAATGCAGTGCCAAAAGAGTGCATATGGTGTTCTGTAGAGAGTGCAAGAAGTAGGGTTGCCATAATTCTGGACCTCGAAACTGGGACAAATGTAGGACAAAAGTAGGACAAATTTTTCAAATGTAGGACATATTTTGTAAAAATGGAGGACACACAAAAAATGATGCTTTTTAAAAAATGTTAATGTAAATGCATGTTTCTTAGGCATGATCAAAATGGAGGACATTTTGACATTGTTCCTAGAGAGATGGCAGAAATGGACTTCCCTTTCTGGCCAACCTGCCTCCCCCCATTCCAAACAGCACATTTGGGCATTGAAGAGGAGAAGGGTGGAAAAGGCAGAGGAGGAGGAAGAGGAGAAGAAGGAGGAGGAAGAAGAGGAGGAAGTAGAGAGGAAGAAGAAGGGGAGGAAGAGGGGAAGAAGAGGAGGAGGAGAAGAAGAGGAGGAGGAGGAAGATGAAGAAGAAGGGGAGGAAAAGGAGGAAGAAGGGGAGGAAGGAGCAGAGGAGGAAGAAGAAGAGAAGGAAAAAGATGAAGAAGAAGGGAAGAGGAGGAGGAAGAGGAGAAGAAGAAGAGGAGGAGGAAGAAGAAGAGGAAGTAGAGAGGAAGAAGAAGGGAAGGAAGAGGGGAAGAGGAGGAGGAGGAGGAGAAGAGATGGAGAAGAAGAGGAGGAGGAAGAAGAAGATGAAGAAGGGGAGGAAAAGGAGGAGGAGAGGAGGAAGAAGAAGAGGAGGAAAAAGATGAAGAAGAAAGGAAGAGGAGGAGGAAGAAGAAGAGGAAGAAAAGGAGGAGGAGAGGAGGCAGAAGGAGTAAGAGAAAGAGGAAAGGCTCTTTCCCCTGCCTGGCTTTCTCCGCCGGCAACGGAGGAAGCCAGGGAAGGGAATGGGGCCTCGCTGAAGCGAAGCCCCAAACCTCTGCCTGGCTTTCTCCGTCGCCAGGGGAGGAAGCCAGGGAAAGGAATGGGGCCTCGCTTTCCCTGCCCCACTTCCCTCCGCGCGCGCGCCTGGCACTGGCCCCTACTGAGGCCTGGGCTGGGCAGTGTTCAAGCCCTCGCCTTGGAGGCGAGGAAGGCGAGCTGGAGGAGGAGGTGGGTTGGCGCCGCAGCAGCCGCATTAGCGGCAGCGGCAATGGCCGGAGTGGGCCCCCAAACAGGGGACCAGGCACGGGTGGGGGCCCAAACCGGACCGTGACCGGGAGGGGGCCCCTGTTAGAGAAAAAGATCTTTGGGATGGTTGATGTCTCTTGTTACCGGTGGTTTGAACTGGTACCAACTGGAACAGATGCAGTCTTCTTAGCTACTCAGGAACAAAGTAACTTCAACACAGATTTTCACTCAAATGAGGGTTTATTAACTTTGTTGCTATTTATACACTTTGCACAGCAAGCTACTATGTACATCTATACTCTTTCAGAGTCCATGCTAGAAGCTTGAATGTGACATCAGTCTTTGTTCTCTCAAAAGATCAACTTTCCCACCAAGTGGACACACCTCTTTCCCATGAAGTCACCATGCTACACAGGAGCATAACAATAATACATTTGTTGATATTATGTCTCAGCACATGTCCTTGAAGACTTGTTCTTCCAGGCCTAGACTTTCTGGCTTGCAACAGGAACCATTTTAAACCTTAGTTAACCATTGACACATCTGAACATTTTCCATACAAATTAGAAATATATTTTAACAGCCCCCAAAACCGTGCTGGTCACGGGGGGGGGGGGGGGGCTGCTATGGCAACCCTAGCAAGAAGGAGCTGTGTTTTGCCGCTCCTTTTTGCGTCCTTCGAAAGCCAGATCGGGGCTGCGGCATGCAGTTGCCATGGGCCCAATCCGGGGCAATAAGGGGCACCATCCCACTGTCCCTTTGGGCTAATCTGTATAGCCCCTTAGTTTACAGTCCTGTAGACTGGAGCGAGCAAATTTACGGGGTCCACAGTACAAGGCTTCCAAAATACCAGTAGGTGCACACATAGCCCCACATTGAAATGTAGTTGTACCATTGTAGCAGCAATAAATAAATAATAAAATTTAAATCAAGGCCTTGGGCTTAATATAAGTTGAAGTCTTCATTCTATAGAGAGATACAGATATCAAAATCCATGGATGCTCCAGTCCCATTCACTATCATAGAATAGTAAAATGGCATCCCCTTATACAAAATGGCAAAATCAAGGTTTGCATTTTGGATAGCAATAGCTAGTACATGTCTATACCACTTACTGAGGGATGCACTAAGCGGTTCACAAAGAGTAAGCTAATTGCACCCAACAAGCTGGGTACTTATTTTAGTGACCTAAAGAAGGATGCCAGGCTGAGTCAACTCAGAGCCCCTGGATGGTATTAAATTCACATCCTTGTGGTTTGTGAGTGAGTGGTTGCAATACAGGCATTTAACCAAGGCTCCTTTTTGGATTTTTAAAAAAATATGGTCAAGCAGTGGATGGTTGAATCCATGGATAAAGAATCTGTGGATATGGAGGGCCAACTGTATTTTGTGCTGGTTTTGGTGTCACATTTGCCACATTTCAGTGGATGGGGCAGCAAGTTTAAAGTAAAGCCACTCTCTTTTTTGCTGCTCTTCCAGGGGCTGAAAAAATAGTCAGAGGCTGTCGGAGGCCAATGGGCTCCATACAGTGGCCACATTCTGTACATACCCATTTAGGAGGAATCCCGATTGAATTTAGTTGTGCTTCTCAGCATACTTGCATAGGATGGCTCTGTCAGAGCCCTGGCATGGAAACTCAACATCCAGACATGCAATCTATATGTTTTTCCTTTTCCTCTACCTAGCATAAAGTGTGAAAAGAAAACTTTCCTGTCACTGTCTTTCAGTTTTCTACATACAAGGACTTGGGGCAGCGATTTGATCTTTTTTCACTTGTTTCAGAATTTTGGCAGAAGCAGCACAAGTCTTTGGTGCAGCCAACACAAAGCCAACACAAGTGGAGACACTGGCTTCTTCCCTTCCCCGTGATCTTTGTAGTTAAGATCCCTGCGGGAGAGTTATCAGTGGTGACCTGGCACCAAAAATGGTTAAACACAAAATAAATATGGACAAGAATTTTATTTTATTTTTTGTTCATGGCAGAAAGTAGAAGGATGAAAGTAATAAAGGATGGATGCACAAGAGGTTCAGCAAGGCCATATCCTGTGTGTTAAATCAGTTTAAAGCCAAAGGGAAGTATGTGTTCTTAAAAACAAGAGCGAGAAAATTATTGTAATGCTACTTCAAACAGTTTGTAAACACTGAAGGTATCAAGGGAAGCAGGGTAATATTTGGCAGGGAAAGAGTTTTCCATAGGCAAGAAATGTCACAGGAAGTGTTTGTGAAAATTGGCTGATTGAATGACCTACCTTATGAGTCCAGTAAAAGAGGTGTTGTACGTGGCAGGAACAGGCTTTGCTTAAGCAATTTTGCTTTTACGAGAGAAGCCAAAGAGAGTTGTCCCACCTCCACAACAAATAAGCCAGGCTCCCTTTACACCAGCATTGTTGCAGAACAGCCAAGAGCTACACAACTTGGGTTGCTGACAGGAAAGCAATGTTGAGAATTGTAATTCTCAGTTGCATTTCTTCTCCCACAATCAGTTGCTATTAGCTTAACTATTATATATATTTATTTACTTATTCATTTAAAACACCAATAGACCCTCTAGTCAAAAAGGCTGCTAATGTGGCTGACAAACAGTTAATTTGATAGTCAGACAACTTGATACAAATATAGAAAGCAGATACATTGATAGTCACTGCCCTCAGATTTACACACTTGATAAGAGACCATACAGAAGAAAAAAAGAGACGGAGGGGCTGGAGAGTAACATTAAATTCAGCAGTAATAGCAGTTAAATCCCAGCATGATGGAGGAGTGTTTTGGCTGCTCTATCTCCCAACTACAATTGTAGTTGTAATTTCATGGAAGACAGATTTGCAAAAAGGAGGGAAATATAGCTTGGCAAAATAGACATGAAAATATAGTTTCCCTATAATATGTAACAGACAGAGTGGTGTAGTAGTTTGAGTATTGGATTACAACTCTGGAGACCAGGGTTCAATTGCCAGTTCAGCCATGAAACCCACTGGGTGACCTTGGGCAAGCCACACTCTCTCAGCGTCAAGGGTAGGCAATGGCAAATCTCTTCTGAATAATTTGTGCCAAGAAACCCCCATGATAGGTGTGCCTTAGGGTTGCCATAAGTCAAAAATTACTTGAAAGCATACCCTACTTACTTACTTGAAGTCACAGGTTGCGATGCAGTGGCTCAGTGGTTAAGATGCAGACTCTGATGGGCAGTTGGAGGCCCAAGCACCGTGGGATGGGGTGAGTTCCCATCACTAGTCCCAGCTAGTACAGTGATGCTGGCCACATGATCACAGACTCGCCTTCGGATTACTAATGGAGATGACCTCCACCCCCTACAGTCAGAAACAACTTGACAACCTTGTCAAAGGGCAATACCTTCACCTTAATCTTATACACCACCATAATATCTAAATTAAGCTATAAACCAGTATCTTTTCATTTTGGCACTATGTAAGTGGAATCCAATTTTGATGATATGTCAAGAAAGCACAAATGTCTTTCTTTTTATGGTGTGGATACCAAAGCCTGTGACGAATAGCTTAGGGAGCTGGTATGTTCAGCTTGCACAATAAAAGACTGAGAGGTGACACGATAGCCGTCTTTCAATATTGAAAAGGATGTCATGTAGAAGATAGAATGAGCTTATTTTCTGCTTCTCAATGAGAACCAGTGGATTCAAATGACAAGAAAATAGATTCCATCCCAACATTAAGAACTTCCTGATGCTAAGTTCCACTGTGGAATGTTCTGCCTTGGAGAGTGGTAGACCCTCATTCACTGGATGTCTTAAACAATGTTGGATGATGTCTCAGGAAAGCTTCAGCTATGTATTCAGTTGCATAGCAGGAGGTTGGAATAGAATAGAATCATGGAATTCTGTCGCTGTAAACTACATACTGTGACTTCTGTTGTAGACCAAGTATATGAAAACTTATGCTATAACCTATTTCACTCAGTTGGTCTCAAACATGATACAAGTTCCCTTTGCATACAGTTGCATCTTAGTCTAACATGGCAGAAAGCATGGAGAGTAAATTTGTAGGCCTTGGAATTGGGGGTGGCCTTGGCATTTTGATCCCTTTCGCAGTGATCCGCAACAAGGAAATTGCCTTTTCAGTACAACTGCACCCTAAATCTAACATTTTGCTCAATCTGTCTACCCTAACACTAAGGCTGCATCCACACTGCAGGAATAAACAAACTACAAATCTTAGGATTCCATAGGATGGAGCCATGGCAGTTAAAGTGGTGTCAAACTGAATTATTTCTCTAGTGCAGATACAGCCCAAAATCCCTTTTCAAAAGGCCAATCTACACGCAGGACTAAAAATGCATTTCACATTGACACACAATGTTAATTGACTCCCAAGTCAAACCTTCACATCATTCTGCTTTCTCAGGGTAAGAGAAGGACAACAATTTGTTCTTATTTCTCCCTCAGCCCAGTTTTTCCCCCCCAGAGGGAGAAGGTCCTTTTACAATTTGCTCTTCCCCTGGCTTTGATACTGCAGCAGGAAGCAGGAAAGCATTATACTGATGTTTTGTTATTCTTCTGTAGAAACTGCCTATTTTTCTTTTTTCTTCCAGCCTAGGAGCATGCTCACATATGCACCAATGCACAATATTTGCCTCAAACTAGTGCAGGTGTGTGCTTCTCAGCAAGGACAAATGGAATGACAGGTAGAAAGGTCCTACTGCTTTGAAATGATTCAGAGGGGGGATTGGCTAGCTAGCTTGGGAAATTCCTTTGCTGTTGTTGCTACTGTTGGGTAACTTAAGCCTTCTGTTTCCTAAGGCTTTAGCCTTTGTAAAGGAAACAAAAATATTTAAATATCAAAATATCAAATATGTCAAAGCCAGGCCTGTTAGCATCTAGCTTTAAATCATAAGAGTAGCAGAAATGCACCTATGTCTCTCTATGGGGCAGTACAGACGGGCAGCTAGAAGCCATCCCTGTAAGCCACGTGTCTGTGCTCCAGCATCCACATGCTGCAGCACAGATGCACTATCCAAAAGGAGCTGCTCTAGGCGGCTCCTTTTTTTGCACCATCATAAGGGCTGTCATACAGCCCTATGACACCTCTTCTGCCCA
Organism: Sceloporus undulatus; assembly: GCF_019175285.1. Lineage (NCBI taxonomy): Eukaryota > Metazoa > Chordata > Lepidosauria > Squamata > Phrynosomatidae > Sceloporus > Sceloporus undulatus. Next base: position 762,922 of record NW_024802941.1, on the reverse strand, counting down.
GAGATGTTTAGGCACTCGGGCGCCCTTACTTCATGAGGCTGCACCTCATGCGGATGGGGCCGCAGCCTTGTGATGTAATGCCACCAGTATTAGGCCTCAGCGCATATGGATGCTGCATCAAATCGAGCCCTAATATTGGCACAAATGGCCTGTCTGTACTGGGCCAATGATTCCCTAAGAACTGAAACTGAGTCCAAAAAACAGCACAAGTATCTTGTAGTTCAATCATAAATTTACTAATGGCTTTATATATCCTAATCTAGCTAGTGAAAAGTTCAGGTAAAAAGGAATCTTTATTTCACCATCTTTCCAAAGGAGGAAGATGGAAAACATGCAGTTCAGCTGAAAATTTTGAGAGAGAATGGTTGTTAGTCCCAAAAGGAGAGTGACCTAAACCACATGGTTGGTCTGAGTGTGTGCATGAGAGAGAGAGAGAGAGAGAGAGAGAGAGAGAGAGTTTGCATAAGGGAAATCTCTATCTATCTAAAGAGGGGAAAAGAGAATGCAAAAATCTTCCAAGCTACTTCCAGTCAGTCAAACCTCAAGCCTTCCACTGCAACATTTTTATGAAAATCTAGAAGTTTTCGCCATGACTTCTTCCCACATTCAGTGGTGTGAACAAGGGCCTGGGAATCTCAGGGTGCATCTACACTGTAGAAATAATGTAGTTTGACACCACTTCCTATGGAATCCTAAGGTTTTGTAGTTTTACAAGATCTTTAGCTTTCTCTGCCAAACTGGTGCCTCATAAAAGGACAAATCCCAGGATTCTGTAGGATGGAGCCATGGCAATTAAAATGTGTCAAACTGCATTATTTCTACATTGTAGATGCACCCTCATTGGGTTCCCCCACACCTTTTGACTGGTTGGAAAAAATCCAGACACCCTTTTCCTTGTCTTGCCAAAGCAAAAGGAGGGAGAGGGAGGGAGGGAGGGAGGGAGAGGGAGAGGGAGAGAGAGAGAGAGAGAAAGAGAGAGAGAGAGAGAGAGAGAGAGAGAGAGAGACTTTATTGTTGTGCACCTTTGTTTTGTATCATTGCGAACTTACCATAGGAATTTCTTGAAAATATTTGCTTGAAAGAGGTTTGCCTTCCCCTTCCTCTGAGGCTGAGAGAATGAACTTGCCCACTCAAAAGGAAAAACACTCAATAGGTTTCCATGGGTGAGCAGGTGTTGTAGTCGAACGCCCAAACATTAGCTCTTAACCTGGGAGTAAGTCACACTGAACTAAATGGACTTACTGTGAAAAATGGAGACTTTTACTTAGTAAAGCAGAGATAATGCATATGCACATAAGGCAGATATAAAGCTGTGTTAAAAATGAAAACAAAGACATTACAAATTAATGATTTCATAAGATGTTTGAACCTGTGCATATGAGTGTGTAAATACAAATGAAAAGATTTCCTGGAAAAGCGCACATGCCCATGCGTGGGCTGCAGTTTATCCTCATCCGTAAAGCAAAGACAATGCTATATTTCATGCTAATGAGAGATCCACATGCACACTGATGGCATTTACTCCAACTTTTTACTTTTGTGCAGCTGGAAAGACCAGTTGAGAACCAGACTAAAATCAGACTAAAAAGTATGACATTCTAGAAGATGACTTGGATCAAAAATAAACTGAAGCAGATTCAGGAGAGACCCAGGCCATGGTGTCATGTAGACTTGACCTAATTATCCACTTACAGTTCAGACAGCATCTTTGTGTACTGGTTTATAAACTGCTTTATAACATTTTAAATTGTAGCAGAGGTGACGATGCATTTAACTCTAAATTTATTAAAATGATTTAGTTTTTTAAAAAGGTATAATTATAAGTCAATCATTGTAAAAGGCATTGAACAGACAAAATTAAACACTTTAAGGGCCTGTTGGTTTCAGATAGATTTACATCCAAGGAATAACAATGACTAGAATAGCTATTGCATAAAGGAAAACTAGGATATGATATTAAGACAACTATTTACGTTATGGGGGGGGGGGGGGGGGGGGGCAAAGGAGTTGCAAATATGATCCAATGTTTCCAAAGTTCTAGGAGATGTTTAATGTCAATGCATGTTTTATGTCAATCAAACACATAAAACACTGTCATGATAACTGCCTATGCCATTAAGATGCACTTTTAAATCTCTAAAAGTAAGGCACTATAATTATATATAATAAAACTTTCAGAGTCCCTGGAGTGCTTTCCTTGTTTTTAAGATACCCAAGGCAGGTGAGGTAAAAGAAAAACTTAACAGTCTGAGTGCGGAAAAAATGTAAAAAGCTGTCCAATTGTGCATACAGAATCTCTCTCCCTTTGATTTATTGACTTTAATAACGGTGGGTTCTTGTCAGATTTTTGGCTCCAGGAACCAAATGTTGAGATTGCAAGAGTATTTTTTGTAAGAGAAGAAATGATCTCTGCTTGTGTCAGTAATTTGGGAAAGTCAAAAAAGTTCAGTCATATTCAACTATGATCTAATTTTCTAGCAATAGTTTTAAATTAAAATGTTCTCCTTTTAACTTGCATGCTTTTTTTTCATGAAACCCCTTGGGAGAGATCAATAGCTTGCATTTTGTTATAGAATACTTCTAGAAAAACAGTCTGAATTTATTCCAACAGGGTTAAACATAATTCAGTGGTATTTTTGAGAGGACACATTTCCAGTTGCTTCAGACTTTCATTGTACAATTCACCTTAACTTCTTTTATGCCCTCCTTTGTCTCACAGCAAAGCTGACTTACAAGACAGACCATTATCCCCTAGGCGAGTGTTAAGAACTTGTTTTTACTTATTTTTCCTTTTGAGTAATGCATAATTTTCCTGCCTGAAAATAATCTAAAATTGCCTTTTACACAAGTCTGTCATGTTGTTCTAAGAACACAAGCCTATGAATGATTGCTTAGAAGCAAGTTTTGCTGTATTCAGTGTGACTTGGTAATAGGTGTCCTTAGAATTTCAGCCTTTTGGCACCTCTAGACAGACAGAAGGAAAGGCATAAATCAAAAGACACTAAGCAGTTATTCTGTTTTTCCCTTCTTAATGGATTTTCTTTAGTTATGTAAAGAAAGGGAGCAACTGGTGGGAAAGCACAGAAGGGTTACAAGTCTAAAACAAAAGTCGTGAACAAGGCAAAGCAATTCCAGAATAAAAGCCACACCTTATCATCCTTAAAGACTTTAATAACCTTCCAGTCTTTGCATGTTGTCACAGAAAGGTTACACAGAAACCCTAGATTTAATTATGAATTAAGTTTTTTTTTTTTTTTTTTTTTTTTTTACATATCATTCTGTAATCAGAAGTTTTAATAGCAATAGTCTTCTTGGCTGTCCTTGAATCCATCAGAATTTTTTTCTGACTTTCTTGAAGAAAGTTTGAAACAAAATCCTGGGGGTTGTCCACCTCTTTACACATGGACAAAAGTCCTAATGTGTTAGATACTTCCCTCCCTTGTCATCCCTTCATCTTCTCCCAAAACAAACTAAAGCAAAAGACAAGATCTGATATTAGAGGAAGGACAGTAGGTGAATGGTGGCAGAGAAAACCCATCAAAGTAGTTCTTTGTTGGCTTCTCCTGAACTGGGAAATAGGATGCTAAGGAATGTCATTTCCTACGGCTGACAAGTGGATTTATTCTTTCTTGTCTTTTAGAGTCAAAACGGAAGGAAAAAAGTAAAACTGCAGTCTCCCAAGTTGAGAAATGAGAATAGTGGAGCATGGAATATATAGTTTCTTTTTCTTCAACAGTTCAGTTTTGGTCCCAGTGACAATGACAAACCCCATACTACCAGACAGGACATTATACTAGCATTGCCAGGTCACAAGGTGCCATTTGAAGTATCAAGGAATTGTGCTTCGCTGGGTCTCCAGGCAAGAAGACCAATCTGAAGGCAAAGTGGGCTAGAGGCAGAATTTTGTTAGTGGGGTGGCTTTAAAGCCTGAGTACAGTGGATCCTTGTTATACGCTGGGGTTTAGTTCCAAGATCCCCCGTGTATAACAAAATCCGTGTATGCTCAAGTCCCATTAAGTATAATGACATAGCAAAATGGTGTCCCTAATAAAAAATGGATCATCAAGGTAAATTTATACTTTTTTGGAACATTTTCAAACCATGTATGCTTAAATCCGTGTATAAAAAATCCGTGTATAAGAAGGGCCGACTGTACTCATCTCCACCCATTCATAGAGGACACCAGGGCTGTCTGGCGCAGTGCAAAACTGATACTCTTGTTCAGCCTTGTGCTCACCAAAGGGCCAAGTACAAAGGGAGACGACAGGATATTACAGTATCTGTAAGCGCAAGCAGGGAGTCTTCCACAAGACACAGCAGCAGCATGGGAAAGGCCATGTTGAATACAAATCTTAATGAAAATGGTGGCAATGGATGAAGCTACTGGGTGCATTTTCCCACCCCTTCAGCCACCAAAAACACTTTGATTTCTTTATTCCCAGGTCTGGATTAATGCATTACACATTTACTGGATTTTACCAAATTCTGGGCCAATGTACCCAGATTTTCCTAAGTCTTGTCTCCTTTGATGACCCAAAAGCAGTTGCAACTCACCTGCTGGTCTTTTCCTGCCCCATTCCTGTTTCATCAGAACCACCCCCACCCCCAGTCCTTTGGTTTTTTTATCCTAAAATCTCCGATGATGAGATGCTGCTGGCCTGGAAAACATGAATCATATTCCTTCTATGGAAGTTAGGAACATGTTGTCATCCCTCCGTATCCACAGATTCTTTATCCACGGATTAAAGCATCCATAGCTTGAATTTTTAATATATATATACATTCCGAAAAGGAAACCTTGATCTTGGCATTTTATATATGTGACACTGTTTTACTGTACATTATATTTAATGAGAATTGAGCATTCATGGATTTTGGTATCCACAGTGAGTCCTGGAACCAAACCCCAGTGGACACCAAAGGCCCATTGTAATTTTATATCTTTGCTGATTTTTCTTTTCTCTAGTGAATTACATTTGCCAGTGAATTTTCCTTTTCCCTTTTCAGAGAAAATTTGTTTTTTATTTGTTTATTTTACTTGGGAGATAGCATGAGAGTAATATGACTAATACTTTACCCATTAGAAGTAGTGGTAAACATTTTTTAGTTTCTAAGAATTATTTAGAATTATTAGAGGGACATGGTGGCTTAGTGGTTAACATGCCAATTCTGATGATTGTAAGTTTGGAAGGTTGGCAGTTCGAGGTCCAAGTGCCATGGGATGAGGTGAGCTCCCGTCACTAATCTCAGCTTCTGCCAACCTAGCAGTTCGAAAGCATGTAAAAGTGCAATTAGATAAATGGGTACCAACTTGACACAACTTTAACTTTACCAAGCCTGGGATTTGTAGCTTGGTGAGGCACCAGACGTCTCTGACAGACCAGGTGGAATACTTCATCAAACTACAAATCTCAGGATTCCACAGGATGGTGTCCTGACAGTTAAAGTGGTGTCAAACTGCTTTACTTCTGCAGTGTGGAAAAGCCATAAGTGAGGTGGAACCATTTACAAAATATCACTAAGGGGCAAATGCCTGCACGCACACACCCCAAGAGTCCTAATCCAAAACAACTCAGACCGCAATAGCAATAAATAAGCATCCAGGTGCTCTATTGAGAATTAGGCTTTACCAAATAATGCAGACACACAAATCAAATTATATAGGGGCAGATTTCCTTAAAAGGAACCAGGCAATTTGAAAACGGAGAACCAATTAAAAATCATCATAGTAGGCCCAAAACAAGAAACTGCTCTGTCTTTTTAAACTGTCTGGTTCGAAATTAACTTTGAGTATTTTCTACTCTGTTTTTATACCTGTTTTTCAGAAAACTTTTTAATTTATGCATTTGAGGTTGCAACTGCGCTTAGCAATTGTACATCACCTTGGTGGCTTTGGTAGCCTGACAGGTAATAAATGGTATAAACAAGAAATCTAACTAGTCACACTCTTATATGTAGCAGAGCATAGGCATGGATCCCATCAGAACAGGATTTGAGACTCTATAGGATCAGCAGAGACAAAATGGAGATCCATAGAGAAAGACTTAGCTTTGGAATTTGAGTGCCACACATTTTTATTACATCATCCAGTTATAATATATTAGAAACACTGTTACATTAAATATACAAAGACTAAATATACTTTACAAACATTTATAGGACAAGAATGCTTCTTGCTCTTAACCAAAAAAAATGTATTGAACATGTGCATTTGGCCTACGTTTACAGTAAATGTGGATGATTGCAGTAGATGGTATAAAATAAATAAATAAATAATAAAATCTTTATTTCTATCCCGCCCTTCCAAAAAGATCAGGGCGGCTTACAACAGTGCAACAAGTGCACACAAATACAAAGTTAAAAGCACATAAACATCAAATACAAAGTAAAAACAGCAATAAAAGCCCCATAGCCCGTCCTCATGGCCACGGAAGAGGAGGGGAGGTCCACAGGATCTTAATCGGGGAATGCCTGCTTAAATAGGAAGGTCTTGAGATCCTTCCTAAATTGGGCCAGGGTAGTAGATGAGCGGAGCTCGGTGGGCAGCGTGTTCCAAAGGGCTGGGGCAGCTGTAGAAAAGGCCCTTCTAGAAGTAGAAGCTAACCTAGCCCCAGGCACCTTCAGCAATTGCTGCCCAGATGTTCTGAGGGTGCGAGGCGGATTGTATGGGGAGAGGCGGTCCTTTAGGTATCCTGGGCCCAAGCCATTTAGGGCTTTGTAGGTAATAACCAACGCCTTATATTGAGCTCGGAAGCGGATGGGCAGCCAGTGAAGGTCTTTAAGTACAGGTGTTATGTGGCTGGTCCTGGATACCCCAGTAACCAGCCGGGCTGCCATATTCTGTACCATTTGGAGCTTCCGAGTTTGGTATAAGGGTTGCCCCATGTAGAGTACATTGCAGAAGTCCAGTCTCGAAGTTACCAGAGCGTGTACCACAGTTTCTAGGTCCCTCCAGTCCAGGTATGGGCGCAGCTGGCGAATCAGCCGGAGCTGATAACAAGTGCTCTTGACCGTCGCATTCACCTGAGCAGTCAGATGAAGCGACGAATCAAGAAGCACCCCCAAACTGCGCACGGAGTCCTTCACAGGGAGCGTGACCCCGTTCAGGACAGGTGGAACCACCGCCATTCCCGGACCGGGGGGAACCTATCACTAGTACCTCCGTTTTCTCTGGATTCAGTTTGAGTCGGTTTTTCCTCATCCAGCCCATTACTGACTCCAGACAGGCCACGAGAGGAGAGACGCCATCCCCGGTCACTGCATCAGTCGGAGACATAGAGAAAATAATCTGGGTGTCATCAGCGTACTGATAACCCCGCGCCCCATGTCTCTGGATGATCTCTCCCAGCGGTTTCATGTAAATGTTAAATAGCATGGGAGACAGAATGGCTCCTTGAGGGACCCCAGTTTTAAGGGCCCGCTCGCTGGAGCACACGTCTCCCAGCTGCACCATCTGGGACCTCCCAGAGAGGTAGGACCGGAACCACTGGAGCGCAGTGCCCCCGATTCCCACCTCAGCCAGGCGTCCCAGAAGGATACCATGGTCTATGGTATCGAAAGCCGCTGAGATGTCCAAGAGCACCAACAGGGACACGCTTCCCCGGTCAGCGCTCAGACGGAGATCATCGACCAAGGCGACCATGGCCGTCTCAACCCCGTGACCCGCCCGGAAGCCAGTTTGAAATGGATCCAGATAATCCGTTTCATCCAAGACCGTCTGAAGCTGGAGCGCAACCGCCCTCTCGATCACCTTCCCCAGAAATGGTAGCAGCGAAACAGGCCGATAATTATTATGTACCAGGGGGTCAAGGGAGGGCTTTTTTAGGATCGGTCTTACGATGGCCAATTTAAGATCCGATGGAAATCGCCCATCCCTGAGAGAGGTGTTGATAATCCGGCGTAACAATGTGGTTACCACCGGTCCCCCCTGGGCCGCTAACCATGAGGGGCAGGGATCAAGAGAGCAGGTTGTTTTCCGAACACTTCCGAGGATCTTGTCCACATCCTCGGTACTCACCAACTCAAACTGATCCAGTGTAACATAGTCCACGGAGGCTCTGGACACTTCTACCTTAGGCTCTGCCATAATGTTGGCGTTCAGACCTTCGCTTATACGAGAAGTTTTATCCACAAAAAAGTCGTTAAACAAGTCACAGCAGGCCTTAGAAGGTTCAAGGATCTGGTTCAGGGCAGGAGGGAGCTGAGTTAGCTCCCTGACCACCCTGAACAACTCTGCCGGACGCGACTCCGCGGACGCAATACGAGCACCATAGAACGAATTCTTTGTTGCTCGTATTGCCTCTCCGTAGTCCTTTAACAATCGGTCTAGGAGAGTCTTGTCGTTTAAGCAAAGGTGTTTCCGCCAACGGTACTCTAGCCGTCGCAGAACCCGCTTCCTCGCCCGGAGATCTTCCGTATACCAGGGCTTACGATTTGAAGCGGGCCTGAGAGGGCGCTTGGGAGCGATTCTGTGTATAGCCCCAGAGAGACCGGTATTCCAGATACCGGTAAGGGCATCAACAGAGTCGCCGTCATTTCCAACCGTGAGCCCCTCTAAGGCTTCTTGGAACCTCTCAGGTTCCATCAGCCTTCGAGGGTGGACCATCCTAACTGGTCCACCACCCCCGGGGGGGATCTGGGTAGAAGCCTTGATTTTCGCCTCTACCAGGAAATGATCCGTCCATGACAGGGGGGAAATATTAGCTATTTCCACCCACGGATTTTCCGCATCCGAACAGAAGACCAAATCGAGAGTATTACCCGCACAATGCGTAGGACCCTGTATCAGCTGGGACAGGCCCATGGCCGCCATGGTCTCCATGAATTCCCGAGCCGCACCGGATGGAACATAGCTGGCCGTGAGGGAGATGTTGAAGTCACCCAGGACAAGAAGCCTGGGTGTTTCCAGCATCAGCTCAGCAACCAGCTGTGTCAGCTCGTTAAGGGAGTCCGCTAATGCACGGGGTGGCCGATACACCAGCAGAATCCCTAGACTGTCCCTAGCCTTTAGGGTCAGGTAAATACACTCGATATAGGAGGTCTGTCGGATGTGGTTCCTGGTGAGGGACACGGTGTTCCTATGTACCAAGGCCACACACCCCCCGCCCACCTAACCTGCGCTGGTCCTTCACCGAGTACCCGGCAGGCAGGGCCTGAGCCCACACAGCATCCCCTTCAGGCCCCAGCCAGGTCTCGGTAATGCAAGCCAGGTCACACTTAGAGTCCTCCAGGAGATCCTGGAGGATGTGGGTCTTGTTATTAACAGACCTGGCATTGCACAGGAGCAGCGACAGGGTTTGTGGCACGGTTGGAGAGACCCTCAGGTCCTTCAGGTTGGGAGGGGGACAGGAAGGCGGGATAGATATGATGCATCTATCTCGCCTTCCCCTGGAACGGAAGTCCCTTCTCCCACCGCCATACCTCCCCCTGCCCCACACAACCTCAATTGGAGCTCCGCCCTCCCAGTATGAAAGACAAATTTGCATATCTGACTGTTTTTCAGCAATCTACCTCTCTATTTGCTTATTTATGTACCAGTGGGCTACAACTAATACAGTTATTTAATATGCTCCAGCTTTCCCAGTTTGGCAGGTGCCACTCAGTCATGGAAACCCAAAGCAGAAGAGTTATCTGACCAATTTTGTGCTATCTCTTTCTCTGCTCTTAAAATGGTTCAGTTCCTCTCCTCCTCCCACTTTCTTCCCTCATCCTCCACTTACTTCACCTGCTACAAACTGAGTTCAAAGTGCAGAAGTAGTTTGCATTCAGTTAGGGAGCTGAGAGGAAAGTATTGTTGTTGTTGTTTCCCACCAGGCTCAGAGATAGGAAAAGACCATGATGAGGAAGGGCAGCAGTCCCAGTTGCACAATTGAGAAGAGATCTGGTGATGGCTGCTCTACAAGCTGTATGTCTCTTTCAGACACCCCCAACCCTAGTACGTACACAGTACGTACAAAATGGCAGCGCCCATTCTACCTCCAAACGGGGTGGCACGGACATGACGTCCTGGCATTGTGGAAGGGCACCTGTGGTGCCCTTTCTGTGGTGCAGGAAGGAGCTGCAAAACGGAGCTCCTTCCTGGGTTTGTGGCACTGGCGCAGCCTTTACACGGCTGTGCCAGCATCACAAAAGAGAAAGGGGCCAAGCGGCCGCTTTCTCCTTTCCCCACTGGTGTTGGGGTGTCCTTAGCCGCGGGAAGCGGCCTTTAGCCGCGGGAAGCGGCCTGGAAAAGCAGCGGATCGACCTCAGGGCTGCCGCTGTGGCAGCTGAGGCCCCGATCCGTTGGGGAAAGGGGTGGACTGTAATGTGCCAGAGTTAAAAAAGACATCCCTCTGGTTAGTGTCCTCTGGCCTAAGGGCTGCCCATACCTCTTTTAGTGATAAAGCCAATAAGGAGAGCAAGGGCCTTCAAGATTCCCATTAACAGGAAACAACAGACTGAGGAGGCGCATAGGTCATCTGGTCACAATTGTAACCACTATGGTAAGCTATATTGTATTACTATAAAATATAGTAATCATTTCCAAAATGGCATTTATACATATGAATTAGGATATGCATATTATGCACAGATCTCTGTCCTCTTTGCCTTATTGTCAGTTATGGCTCTGCAATACAGGAGTGATAATATCCAGTTAGCCAGTGTGGTGTAGTGGTTTGAGCATTGGACTACAAGTATGGAGGTTAGGATTCAATACCCCACTCAGTCATGGAAACCCACTGGGTGACTTTGGACGAGTCACACACTCTCAGCCCCAGAAATCCCCATGATAGGTTCATGTTAGGGTTGCCATAACTGAGAAACAACTTGAAGTTACACAACAACAACAACAACCAGTCTCTCTTTCTGGCTATGTGGTCTAAATGCTGGGACAGGTATTATTAAAAATGGGAATGCATAACTTTTGAATATGTTTGATGTATTCTTGTGACCTTTTGGGGGAGATCTGAAGAGTGCTTTAAAAGTGAGTTAAGCATCTGCTGTGGAAGCATTCATGTTCTCTGGTAAATACATTCTTGCTTTTATTGACATGATTGAATCAAAAGAAGCTACTTCCAGTTCAAGGTACAATTTGACAATCTCTTAGGTGGGCCTGCTCATTTTCTAGGTTTCCTTGTTCTCTCTGAGCTTCTCCAAGTTTATTTGCACTATGCGGTAATCTAAATTCCTCATGAACACCTTCCATCACCTGCTCAGTGATCCATGTCCTGTTCGTCTGGTGGAATTCTAGTTCAAAATCCCTCCCTCTCTTCCTGACTTCCCTTTGCTGGACCTGATGCTGGTTGCCATTGGATGACCTTTGTCCCCAGTGACCATTATTCATGATTGCCCTAAAATAAAAAATACAATGTACCTATAGTGCTAAAGAAAATAAGCCTAATGTCATGTTAGCAAATAAGTGAACCTAAAGACCAGTAGACCAGAAAGCCCTCATCTCCGATTATAGCTTAGAATTCATAATTGAATATTTTGCTTCCTCAAAGGTGAGAACTCAGTCTGATAGAGCCTGTGTGGCCCTTTCCCACCAGTCCAGAGCGACCAATAATTAATTTATTCTGAATGTAATTACTCCCTAGTTAACGGTAGTTTTTCTGCACTTTCTCTCAGTTGGCTCAGGAGACGAACATGTTGAGTGTGATGTATGATTCCTGGCACAGAATGAAAACCTTAGGCCTGTGAAAAGACAAAGATAAAGTGAAGTTATTCCATTACTTGCTAATGAATTTATGGGCCTACCGCTCTTATCTGAAGTGCAGCCTGGAAAAAAAAATTCTTCAGGGCTATTAGTGTAGTCTTGAGATGAAGATATTAAAGCTTAGATTTATCTGCTACCACCCCTTCAGTTCTCCTGTCACTTCAATGTTCACTTCAAAACAGCAATAACAAACCCTTCTGTATGGAGGGAGACAGTCTTCAAGAGCAGATTGTGTTTTAGCCAAAGATGGAAAAGCAAGAAATCACAAACTCTTTTCTAGTTGATCATTCCCAAATTGGGAAGACAGATGCATGTAATGAATGCTGCAGACCAGAAGAAACTTTAACAAAAAACAGGCCGTTTATTTATTGGAACCAACTACCACTAAATGATCTGATCCTTAATGTGAACAGAAGTTTTATCAGAAGGTCATGATGGGAACTCTGTTTTAAAAAATGTACATAAGTGACTAAAGCTAGTTGGGAAAGACTCTGAACTAGTCCTTATATTTTATCCCAGATTTTTCAGCCTTTCTTTTTTTAAAGTAACACCTTTATTTGTGGCGATCCTATAAAAACTACTCATGGGATACTTAGGCTGCAGGAAGAAGGGAGTATTAATAGAAAACACCACCCTGCATGCTTTCTCCAGTGGAAGCTTCTCTTAAACAGATGGAGCCCTTCCATTGGGGGGTAGGGGGACAGACAAATATGACTCAAATTCATTCATTTGTATGGAAATCAAGAGTTATTTGTGGGAAGGCAGAAGGAAAGGTGTTGCTTTCTCCACAGTTTTGAACATTTGTTTATTTCTCAGAAGACTCTGTATACTTGAACAAATCATTGCTTCTACATATTAAGTGACAATATCACTCTACACTGATCTGGCTACTGCTGACAGCATCCTGCCCTTTTGCTCCATACATGGAAGATTTCCCAAATATTGGGAGAAGACAACATTAAAAGGATAACTATTGCCATCCACTGCAAGAGTAGAGAGGTTCAATTCTTCTGAGATGTAGGATTTTAGTGTCTCATATGATTTGGGACAAGGAGTATATGACATTCTGTATGTATATATGACCCTAGTATTTTGCTATAATTTATATCCATCACAACTCTGAGATGTAGTAAGGGAAGTGGTGTCATCGTATTTCCAGTTTCTAGGTAGGGTTGTAGCAGCTGGACAATGAAGAAAGCAAATAGGAAGAAAATCAGCTCCTTTGAAATATGGAACCAGAGGAGAGTTCTATGGATACCATGGACTGCTGAAATGACCAGTAAATGGTTCCTCCAGCAAATCAAGCCTAGACGCTACAATGACAAAGATTATTGTACTTTGGATACAGTATGAGACAACATGACTTTTTAGAAAAGTTAGAATGCCTGGCAAAATGGAAGGCAGTAGGAAAAGAGGAACCAAGGAAGCTACAGCCCTGAGTCTGCAAGACATGAGCAGAATTGTTAGTAACAGCGTGTTTTGTAGGCCACCATAATTCAAAGTCAGCTTGACAACAATTAATAAGAAACGGGAAGGGAACAGAGGTACACAGAAAGTGAAATTTGATGTGGCCACTATAACAAGAGGTGTGGTGGTGGTGTTGTCATAGTGGCAGCACAGTTTGGGTAATTGCCAAGGCTGGGAGGGTGCTTAGCCCACTCAGAAATGACAACACAAGATCAGGAGTATAATTATTCTCACAAATAATAACAAAGAATTTCATAAGTTTTTTCCCCTACTACCGGGCAAGATTATGAGCGTTTCTGCACATTTTTGGATGACTGTTTTGAATGCCGGGAACTTTTGGCAAAATTTTCATTTGAGCATAAACATTGGTTTTATTTTGTTTTTCACAAGCAAAAATTTTGGAAAAGTCTCCAAGTGTGAAATATCTCACACTGGTTGACCATTCCCTCCAACCAATGAGTCATTAAATCATTCTTGAGATGAGGACTAGGGAAGAAGGGCCATTTCCTTTTTCATCCTGTCAAGGATTAAAAATATGTGAGTGTTCCAGACATCTCCACAAAAAAACTTCATCACAGAAGGGCTGGGGGATGATCTAACCACCTGAGTCTTGCTGTTGTTTTCCTCCAACATCCTCTCCACTTCAAAACCCTGTTGATATAATAATTCCTGCTTAATCCACATTTAGCGAAATAACTGAATAACAGTATCTGCCTTTTTCTTGCTGACAAAACCATAACTACCTTTTCTCTCATCCCACCCCATCTTTCTAAAATCTGAAATGGCACTTTTTGAAATAATTACTCTGAAATTCAATTGGATGCCTTTCTCATCAAGCTCCTTTAGGGCAACATTGTAAATGCATGCTTGGCCTTAGACCACTGTGGTTAATGATGGGATAACATCAGTGGCGAATTATGAGCTCTGATTATGGAATGCCCAGATGAATAGTTCTGGACAGAATGGTGGCTATTTTATTAGAACAACAACTTCTGCTTTGGGAATAACATTGTGTATGAACAACTATTTGTAGTCGTCAAGGATCCTCTGGGTCTTAACTGGATGATAAACAATGTAGCAATTCTTGGAAACAGTCCCAACCCATCCATCCAGGATAATTAATGCTTTCAGACTCCTCAGTTTTCTTTTGGAGTCAGATGTCATTAAACTACGTGCTTACTATTTAAGATGTTAAAATAAGATGCATGTTTTTGTTTAGCAGCAACAGAATAGCTTTTGTCCTTCGGAAAAAGAAAAGCTGTTAATTCCTGTAATTTATTGCGTACTCTTCACAAAATATTATGAGCACGCATGGAAGAGTATGCTATAACTTGTTATGCATCCAAATTATTAGGGAACACTTGGACTGGTTTAATAGCCATTCCCTGTCTACAAAGAACTCCAGGAAGAATACATTATGGACAGTCACTAGAATCAGGACCTCAGCAGCTTACAATTCTAAGTCTGCTTCGGTCAAGCCATGAGTTTTAAACGTTTGCAGTATATATAGGCTCTGAGAGCCTATTCACACAACCAAATTGTTATACAGTTGTCCCTTCACATTTGTGGCTTTGACCTTTGCGGATTTGATTATTTGCAGATTTTATTAATATGTTCCCTCTAGGAATCTCTAGGTCCTCCTGTGCAGCTCTGCCAGACATTGGCCATAAAGTTGCACTGAAAGACCTAGAGATTACTAGAGCAAACACTACTCTAGAAATGATTCTGTGACCAGCTTTTGTCAGGTGTTGACCTTAGAGTTGTAGTGGAGGTCCTGGAGATTCCAGGAGAGGTGTTTTGCCAGGTTTAAAAAATAGTAGTATTTTATTTGCAATTTTCCCACTTTCACAGGGGTCCTGTGCCCCTAACCACAGCAAATGTGCAGGGCCCACTATATTCCCACCAGAAAAATGAAATGTGTAGACATAGTAAATTTTCATCTCCCTTTCCATTTCACTGTGCAAGTTTTCCTTTCCAGAATTATAATTCTTTCATCTATTAATGGCTATTATAATATAGGAATCATGGGAGTGATATCGGAATCATGGGGCATGTGTTGTATGAACTGGCACTGGGGGATATATACTCATTCTATTGTGATTCCAAGCACTGCATAACCTGTAGAAGCCAGCCACTTTTAGGGGCAGAGAAACCATCAGGGTATCTTGTATTAAACAAAATATCACCTTGAGCCCTGTGATCTTATTTATGTGATTGAATACAGATGTACAGGATACCATCTGCTGTATTTGGGGGAAACAACCACAGACCTACATACACACTTCAGGAATCACAAGTCTGCATTCCTGACCAGGAAATTGGAAGAACCAAACATTTTAACTTGGAATATCACTGCCTCTCTGATTTGTTCCCATTTGGAACTGAAAAGCCATCACATTAAAGTATTTTAGTCAAAAGTTTTAGAGGGAAACTAAAAAACAATTAGGAACCCAAAATATTAAGTCTGTTGATCTGACACACAGAGACACTCCTAATGAATCTATTATTCAAAAGAGACATTTGGCTGGAACAAAATAAATACACAGTATCAGTATCAGTATCAGATAAGATAAACATCAAAAATTTTTTGATTATGTCATACATGTATCCTTCAGGAGGGCCATAAAGTTGACCTTCTGTATCCACAGATTCTGCATTCAGATTCAAATATCTATGGCTTGAAAATATTTTTTTTAAAAAAAATCCAAAAAGCAAACCTTGATTTTGCCATGGGAC